>NC_143051.1:18142500-18445000 GCF_057628025.1 Oncorhynchus mykiss | reverse complement strand
TTAAAATACACTGCTTTGAAACAAAGGTCTACAGTAGCCTCAACAGCACTCTCTGGGGTAGCACCATGGTGTAAGCCGAAGGACAGCTATTTTCCGTCCTTTTCTGGTTACATTTACTTTAGTATAATAAGTAGGAGGCTCATAGTTCTCACCCCTTTCTATAGACTTACACAGTGATTAATGTAATTGCAGCATGAACTGACATGTCTACCCAATCAAAGGATCAGAGAATGAATCTAGTACTGAAAGCATAAGCTACAGATAGCTAGCACTGCAGTGCATAAAAGAGAGAGAAAGACGAGAGTTGAACAGTTTTGAACAAATTAATTTCTTAAAAAATTAAGAAGCAGCAGAGAGAAAGCGAACTAGCTATATTTCATTCAATTTTTTTCACTTACTTGCAGCTATTGTAGCTAATTTAGCATATTCAACCTACAGCTCAAACAGAGAGGAATTTAATTTATTTTAGCAAGCTGGCTAAGGTTATTCAACACAGGACCTCCTCCAAGTCAAGGTAAGCTTTTGGTTTTATAAATTTATTGCCACTGGGGCCTGCAGGTGTAACTGCTAAACTGCTTGCTGTACACTGTACTGTGGGATTGTAGCGGGATTACTAATGTGTTAGATATAGTAACTATGTTGGCTATGACATTAGCTAATATGGTGACAACGATGTAGGGTGTGTGTAGCGGTTATGGTATGAAGGCTTGGAAAGGTTTTTTCGCCTGGTCACAGACAGCTGTAGTGTTGTGCACAACTGAAGGGAAAAGGTGAGAGGAGGACAGCGTGTAGCTGCGAGAAGGAATTATACAACGAGCAAAGTGATGATGCTGTTCGTATGTGACTGCTATGAAAGTCAACTTGTGTGCAGGTGATCAGGGGTGTATTCATTCTGCCGATTCTTCTAGTGAAAAACATTTCTTAAATGGAAGCAAACAGAACGAAACAGGGATAAACCTATCTGCATTTCTCCAACAGAAACTCTTTTGCAACTGTTTGGACTGATGATTTCAGCCTAGTTCAGATAGATGCAGGCAAGAGTTTGCAAGGTGGTATTTAATGTGTCACCTTGATTACTCTAATTTCTCTCGACTTGTGCACCTACAGTGGGGAGAACAAGTATTTGATACACTGCCGATTTTGCAGGTTTTCCTACTTACAAAGCATGTAGAGGTCTGTCATTTTTTATCATAGGTACACTTCAACTGTGAGAGACAGAATCTAAAACAAAAATCCAGAAAATCACATTGTATGATTTTTAAGTAATTAATTTGCATTTTATTGCATGACATAAGTATTTGATTCATCAGAAAAGCAGAACTTAATATTTGGTACAGAAACCTTTGTTTGCAATTACAGAGATCATACGTTTCCTGTAGTTCTTGACCAGGTTTGTACACACTGCAGCAGGGATTTTGGCCCACTCCTCCATACAGACCTTCTCCAGATCCTTCAGGTTTCGGGGCTGTCGCTGGGCAATACGGACTTTCAGCTCCCTCCAAAGATTTTCTATTGGGTTCAGGTCTGGAGACTGGCTAGGCCACTCCAGGACCTTGAGATGCTTCTTACGGAGCCACTCCTTAGTTGCCCTGGCTGTGTGTTTCGGGTCGTTGTCATGCTGGAAGACCCAGCCACGACCCATCTTCAATGCTCTTACTGAGGGAAGAAGGTTGTTGGCCAAGATCTCGCGATACATGGCCCCATCCATCCTCCCCTCAATATGGTGCAGTTGTCCTGTCCCCTTTGCAGAAAAGCATCCCCAAAGAATGATGTTTCCACCTCCATGCTTCACGGTTGGGATGGTATTCTTGGGGTTGTACTCATCCTTCTTCTTCCTCCAAACACAGCACGTGGAGTTAAGACAAAAATAGAGCTTTTTGGTCTAATCAGACCACATGAAGATCATCCAGATGGTCATTAGCAAACTTCAGACGGGCCTGGACATGCGCTGGCTTGAGCAGGGGGACCTTGCGTGCGCTGCAGGATTTTAATCCATGACGGCGTAGTGTGTTACTAATGGTTTTCTTTGAGACTGTGGTCCCAGCTCTCTTCAGGTCATTGACCAAGTCCTGCCGTGTAGTTCTGGGCTGATCCCTCACCTTCCTCATGATCATTGATGCCCCACGAGGTGAGATCTTGCATGGAGCCCCAGACCACGGGTGATTGACCGTCATCTTGAACTTCTTCCATTTTCAAATAATTGCACCAACAGTTGTTGCCTTCTCACCAAGCTGCTTGCCTATTGTCCTGTAGAGCATCCCAGCCTTGTGCAGGTCTACAATTTTAGCCCTGATGTCCTTACACAGCTCTCTGGTCTTGGCCATTGTGGAAAGGTTGGAGTCTGTTTGATTGAGTGTGTGGACAGGTGTCATTTATACAGGTAACGAGTTCAAACAGATGCAGTTAATACAGGTAATGAGTGGAGAACAGGAGGGCTTCTTAAAGAAAAACTAACAGGTCTGTGAGAGCCAGAATTCTAACTGGTTGGTAGGTGATCAAATACTGATGTCATGCAATAAAATGCAAATTAATTACTTAAAAATCATACAATGTGATTTTCTGTTTTTTTGTTTTAGATTCCGTCTCTCACAGTTGAAGTGTACCTATGATAAAAAATTAGACCTCTACATGCTTTGAAAGTAGGAAAACCTGCAAAATCGGCAGTGTATCAGATACTTGTTCTCCCCACTGTATGTTGTAAACTTTCATTCGTAGACTAGGTTGTAACAACCTCATTATGGGTATAGGGAAAATTTGAGTATAATGTAGTAGCTTAACCTATCTATGTTACATTGAACTGGGTGAATGGAATATGAATGACAGTCATCCAATATGCTCTAATAAAAATAAGGACGTGCTCATAAAACATAAATAATAATCCTCCATGATCTTAAACAGCACCGACTGCCACTGGGTGTTGGGTACAGTTAACCCAGGTTTAACCAACTGACTGTCAGATTAACATGGTAAACACTGTGCAAAGCTCAGTCTTTGCAGTGACAGTCAACACAACCTCTTGGGTCCTGTTCCCCGTGATACCTTGGTCAACAATGCCCCCATGATCTGATTATAAGCAATGACAGGCATGATGACTCAAACACTGTTGTCTATTCACATCAAACTAAATGAACTACTTTATTTTTCACTGACTGTCTCCCCTATATGTCCCAGGCGTAAAGGTACAGTCTGTGGATTTGTGAATGTGTTCAGTAGTCATTTTCAGATGTAAGTAAACAAAGTATCCCTTACATGCCCAGTCCAGCCACACGGTGCATCCTACTGGACCCCTACAGAGCATCCTGCTGGACCCCTACAGAGCTTCCTACTG
The DNA here is from genome assembly GCF_057628025.1 of Oncorhynchus mykiss. Lineage (NCBI taxonomy): Eukaryota > Metazoa > Chordata > Actinopteri > Salmoniformes > Salmonidae > Oncorhynchus > Oncorhynchus mykiss. Next base: position 18,441,672 of record NC_143051.1, on the reverse strand, counting down.
GACCCCTACAGAGCATCCTGCTGGACCCCTACAGAGCATCCTGCTGGACCCCTACAGAGCATCCTGCTGGACCCCTACAGAGCATCCTGCTGGACCCCTACAGAGCATCCTGCTGGACCCCTACAGAGCATCCTGCTGGACCCCTACAGAGCATCCGGCTAGACCCCTACAGAGCATCCGGCTGGACCCCTACAGAGCATCCGGCTGGACCCCTACAGAGCATCCTTCTGGACCCCTTCCAAGCATCCTGCTGGACCCCTACAGAGCATCCTGCTGGACCCCTACAGAGCATCCTGCTGGACCCCTACAGAGCATCCTGCTGGACCCCTACAGAGCATCCTACTGGACCTCTACAGAGCATCCTGCTGGACCCCTACAGAGCATCCTGCTGGACCCCTACAGAGCATCCTATTGGACCCCTACAAAGTATCCTATCCGGACCCCTACAGAGTATCCTACCTGGACCCCTACAAAGTATCCTACTGGTCCCCTACAGAGTATCTGTAATGTGAATATGCCTTTTTTTAATCCAAAGCGATTTACAGTCATGCGTGCATACATTTTTACGTATGGTCGTCCCGGGAAACCCAATATCCTGGCGTTGCAAGCACCATGCTCTACCAACTGAGCTGGTCCCCTCACCTGCCCAGTCCAGCCACACAGTGCACGGCCACGCAGCAGCCCGGGTCTTCCAGGAAACGAGACCGTAGCAGACTCAGCCAGTCCTCCACCACCTTAGAGGGAGGGGGCGCACCATCGTCAAACTGCCAGTCCTGGGGAGAGATGGAGAAATAGTGTTAGACTGAGACCTTAGGTTTCAACAATGCACGAGTGGCGCAGAGGTCTAAGGCACTGCAGACCCTGGTTCGATTCCAGGCAGTACCACAGCCGGCCATGATTGGGAGTCCCATAGTGCGGTGCACAATTGGCCCAGCGTCGTTAGGGTTTGGCCGGGGTAGGCCATCGTTGTAAGTAAGAATTTGTTCTTAACTAACTTGGCTAGTTAAATAAAAGGTTAAGTTAAAAAAAAAAACATGTAAAATGATGTTCCTGGGAACTAGCATGTTTTGGAATCTTATGCATATTGTTTTGTAATGTTGTGTTGACTGCACTGTAAGTGTTCTTTGTTGTAATTTTCAAAGCTTCATTTACGAATAAAGTCATTTGAAATGAAATGACCGATGACCACAGTGGTGGAAACATTGGTTTGTATTCCACTGCAATGCCAAGCACAGCACACCTATCAGTAAACAGAAGGAGCAGGCATCCTTCCATCTTTTGATTCAACACAGGGTAGGGTGACCTCATTTTGAGGTTGTGCGAGTGAGCCATAGCCCCTCTATAGATATCTATATGTTAGAGACAGTTCACCCTATCAGCAGCTTCCAGTCTAAGACACACATGGTTTATGGTACAGATTTGATTTAGCACAGCTGCCTGGGGACAGAGGGGTACAATACAGACGCAGATACAAAGCAGATAGAAACACACACAGACAGACAGACAGACATGACGCAGGAGTCAGGAGGGTAGTGACGAGATAGGTGAGTGCCAGTCAGTCAGTGATTAGAGGCTTACTCACAGCAGCCCAGGGATGAACCATAGATACTGATCAGCCATCGTGGTCTGGACCCAGGGTCTGTTGATCTCCGGCCACACAGTATCAGCCATAGAGGTCTGGACCCAGGGCCTGTTGATCTCCGGCCACACAGTATCAGCCATAGAGGTCTGGACCCAGGGCCTGTTGATCTCCGGCCACACAGTATCAGCCATCGTGGTCTGGGCCCAGGGTCTGTTGATCTCCGGCCACACAGTATCAGCCATAGAGGTCTGGACCCAGGGCCCGTTGATCTCCGGCCACACAGTATCAGCCATAGCGGTCTGGACCCAGGGCCCGTTGATCTCCGGCCACACAGTATCAGCCATAGCGGTCTGGACCCAGGGCCCGTTGATCTCCGGCCACACAGTATCAGCCATAGCGGTCTGGACCCAGGGCCTGTTGATCTCCGGCCACACAGTATCAGCCATAGAGGTCTGGACCCAGGGCCTGTTGATCTCCGGCCACACAGTATCAGCCATAGAGGTCTGGATCCAGGGCCCGTTGATCTCCGGCCACACAGTATCAGCCATAGCGGTCTGGACACAGGGCCTGTTGATCTCCGGCCACACAGTATCAGCCATCGTGGTCTGGATCCAGGGCCTGTTGATCTCCGGCCACACAGTATCAGCCATAGAGGTCTGGACCCAGGGCCTGTTGATCTCCGGCCACACAGTATCAGCCATAGAGGTCTGGATCCAGGGCCCGTTGATCTCCGGCCACACAGTATCAGCCATAGCGGTCTGGACACAGGGCCTGTTGATCTCCGGCCACACAGTATCAGCCATCGTGGTCTGGATCCAGGGCCTGTTGATCTCCGGCCACACAGTATCAGCCATAGAGGTCTGGACCCAGGGCCTGTTGATCTCCGGCCACACAGTATCAGCCATAGCGGTCTGGACCCAGGGCCTGTTGATCTCCGGCCACACAGTATCAGCCATAGCGGTCTGGACACAGGGCCTGTCGGCCACACAGTATCTCCAGGGAGGGAGGGACACACCTGGCTGTCTGGGGAGATTTTATAATGCACCACTGACTCATACATCTTAACAATAGTCCCACATAGCTACAACAAATACACAATGCAACCACACACAGACAGACGTGCAGGGTAGTATTACACACACACGCGCACACACACACACACACACACACACACACACACACACACACACACACACACACAGAGCCATGTAGAAGAACAAACAGGTATTAGAACAAAACAGTACACACACACACAGAGCCATGTAGAAGAACAAACAGGTATTAGAACAAAACAGTACACACACACAATTTGGTTTCAGCTGGTGTCTATCGTTTACAGTAAACAGTGTGGAATTACCACAGTAAAACCTTCTGAGAGAGGAGATAGCCTCATCACACGACTGGACTCAGGAAAGCCCACAAATACATACAGACACACAGATGGACGCACGCACAAACACAGACACAGAATCAAGCACCACCACAACAGACCAGTTCTCATTTGAGGGTTAGACTATTTATTTGCCTGAGCTGTGTCTTACACTGTTTTCCTGGGGTATTAGCATAAGCTCCTGAAAGTTCAATATTTGCAGTGTACTACATGTTGTAAGCTACTGCATGATGTTGGCTGAGGTAATGTGGGATATGTCAACAGGGCAGGAACCACAGCAGCACAGACCTACTTTGGGGATGAGGTATGGGCACACACAGACACGTTTTCCTCGCACGCTCACACACAGTTCCATTCAACGTGACCTTGGAATGCTTTTTAGAATGTCAAGCTGACCTGCGACAATTCCATGCCCTGAACACACACAATATACAACACTGTTCACTCATTAGCTATACCAGTATGAGGCCCTAGCTTTGAAAGCCTGTAGCCAAAGCAACTCACTGCATCAGAGCGACAGTGGAGAGGAGACACCGGATAAACAAATCACTACAGATTTCCAATCAATTCCTAGTTAACAGTGATATCCCCATCCAGTTTACATGTCTTCAGCTGAAAAGCGCCACGAACATCCCCCATTTTACATGACAACAGTTATTCAACAATTGAAGCAGCCATTAGTAATAACAGCCATCCTCCCAGGGCTATGATAACAGAGTACAGCGCTGTCTGTCTGTCTGGTCCTATAGCTTCCTGGTTGTTGATATTTTATGTCACTGGGCAGCAGGATTGGGGTCAATTCCAATTTAATTCCAGTAAATTCAATAAGTATGCTAAAATTCCAATTTATCCTAAATTATTTTCAATAAGGAAAATGTGGAATTGGGTTTACTTTTCTGAATTGACGGGAATTTAAATGGAATTGACCCCAAGCTGATGGCTTGATTGTGTACAAGCCTTTAACTAGATCTCTCCAGATTTCCCCTATATCACTACGGCAACAGAGGAAGGGGAGGGGAGAGGTAGGCAACTCCCTCCCATGCACTGTTTTTCAAGACTCTGGAGAGCGAGTACCAATTGCCATGATCTTCAATGTTTTCCAGTGCTCTGGCAGAAAGCGAAGTACAGCCTTCACATAAATAGCAGTCCATGGTGTTGTGCTTACGTAACAGCATACCCTGTAAATCTCTCCTTTCATATCCACACTATTCACTGAGAGAAAGAGGGAGAGAAAGATGGAGAGAGCTTAAAGAGAGTGAGAGAGTGAAAATAGAAAAAGGAACAAATTTAATAGAGGAGGCCACGCGGGGTAACCAGGCTCTGCAGCTGCCATGGCAACAAAGGAACGTTGATGTCTTGGTAATCAGAAACACGTGTCTTCAAGTTCAGTTACAGATACTGGTCTGAGTTATGTGCGTTTGTGTGTGTGTGTGTGTGTGTGTGTGTTTGTTTAGGAGTGACCCAGATGAGTCTTTGAAAGGGTTTTGGCTGTTTTCAGGTTGTTGGGTGTATATCAGTATTGATGTGTGTATGTGTGTTTGTTTACGAGCATATAAGGACGGAGCATGCTCTTCCAGGAACTGGGCCCCAACCCCATTGCCCTCCTCTGAACACAGAACAGTCTGTTTGATAACACTCTGCCTCCTCCTTCCCTACCTTAGTGGAAATAGTCAGTGGCGTCAAACAAACTCGACCAAAGAATGACGAAAATCATGAAATGTGAAAGGAAAACGTACACATTATGGCAGCGCCGAAGATTCAGCACTGCTAAATGGACAGCGTCTTTGCACAGGTAGGTTGTTTAGCAACAAAACCGACAAGTGTCCAACTATGGGGCAAAACAGACTGGTGGTTTAGAATGTTGACACCATGTAAACTATATTTATTTTTATTTATTTAACTAGGCAAGTCCGTTCAGAACAAATTCTTATTTACAATGACGGCCTACCAAAAGGACTCCTGCTGGGACAGGGGCTGGGATTAAAAATAAACAATTAAATAAATATAAATATAGGACAAAACACACATGACAAGAGCGACAACACCACATAAAGAGAGACCTAGACAACAACATAGCAAGGCAGCAACACATGACAACAACATGGTAGCGACACAACATGGTACAAACATTATTGGGCACAGACAACAGTGTTTTCAATGTTTATTGAAAACATGAATACATTTGCACAATGAGCACTTGTTGTCTAACATATAGGGTTGCACATTTTGGGGAATATTCAGGTGGAAACTTTCTGTGGAAATTAACGGGAATATATGGGAATTAACGGGAATATATGCAAATTAATATTAATACCATTTACATGTAGATGTTTTCTGCATTGGATATATTTACCATATATGGAGACATAATTATAAACATTTTACCTTCTCATAAGTAGACAATAATTGCAAATGATTAAATCCTTCAATAAAAAAAAATATATATATAATAATTTAGTTACGAATTGAACTTTAATTAAATGACTTGACTCTTCACATGGGATGATTTCACTGAATAACAAAGGGGATATTGAATGATCCCCAATGATCCATTGCATCTCCCAAAAACGTTTACAACATACATAAAATGAAAACCAAAGCTTTAGTTTCTAGACTGTCTTCCTCTCAGGCTTCCATGTCTTCTCCCTGGACCTCCCTAATGTCCACCTCTTGAACATCAGACTCTGAGGCCTTATTTTCAATGTCACTTTCCAACCTTGTTGAGGATGGCTCGTTATCAGGCTCAAAAAGCCTCAAATGTTCCCTGATGGCCACCAATTTTTTTATTTTTCAGCCTGTTGCGTGCTTTGGTGTGTGTGATCCCAAACAAGGACCAGTTGCGCTCTGAGGCGGCTGATGTTGGTGGGATTTGGAGGATGATGGAGGCAACAGGGGAAAGAGCCTCAGATCCACAAAGTCCCTTCCAACAGCTGGTTGATGAGATATGTTGGCACAACTGCCATCTTGCATCTCCAATCCAAAGCCCTTGCTTGGAAGTGTACTTTTCCAGACTGCCAAGAACCTTGCCCTCATCCAGGCCAATGTGTCGAGACACGGTAGTGATGACACCATAGGCCTTGTTGATCTCTGCAACAGACAGGATGCTCTTGCCAGCATACTTGGGGTCCAACATGTACACTGCGGTGTGTATGGGCTTCAGGCAGAAGTCTTCATGCTTTTTGATGTATTTCAGAACTGCAGTTTCCTCTGCTTGGACCAACAGTGAAGTGGGCAGGGCAGTATGGATTTCTTCTCTTACATCTACAAGCAGAGTCTGAACATCAGACAGGATGGCATTGTTTCCCTCAATCCGTACAATGGCTATTACTATAGGTTTCAGGAGTTTCAGACTGTTTACCACTCTCTCCCAAAATACATCATCCAGGAGGATCCTCTTGATGGGGCTGTCCATATCAGCAGACTGTGATATGGCAATTTCTTGGAGACTCCTTCCCCTCCAGAAGACTGTGAAACATGATGACAACACCACCCCAACAGTTGTTGCTGGGCAGCTTCAATGTGGTGCTCTTATTCTTCTCAATTTCCTTGGTGAGGTAGATTGCTGCCATAACTTGATGACTTTTCACATACATACACGTATCCATTGTTTTCAGTGCCATGATGTCCTTGAGGAGAAAATGCAATCCATGAGCAGCCCAGCCAATGGGTGTGATGTGAGGGTAGGACTCCTTCACTTTACACCAAGCAGCCTTCATGTTCGCAGCATTGTCTGTCACCAGTGCAAATATCTTCTGTGTTCCAAGGTCATTGATGACTGTCTTCAGCTCATCTGCAATGTAGAGACTGGTGTGTCTCTTGTCCCTTGTCTGTGATCTTGTAGAATACTGGTTGAGGGGTGGAGATGTAGTTAATTATTCCTTGCCCACAAACATTAGACCACCCATCAGAGGTAATTGCAATACAGTCTGCTTTCTCTATGATTTTCTTGACCTTCACTTGAACTCTGTTGAACTCTGCATCCAGCAAATGAGTAGATAAAGCATGTCTGGTTGGAGGGGTGTATGCTTCCCAATATATATTGCCTGTGAGCATCAAAAGGTGAACCAGTTGCATACACAGATTGAGTAAGACATTCATCAGCATTTCTCTGACTACGTTCCTCCATTGAGTCAAAAAAACGTCTGATTCCAGGAGGACTATGAGCTGTTGCTATCGATAAGGTGTCTGATTCATCATTTTCACCTCAAATAGAAGTAGAGGGACTCTTGTCAGAGGTTGCTTGTTGTGAGCGCTGAGGGAACTTTATGCACTTGGCCAGATGATTCTGCATCTTTGTTCATCACATATGATTTGGCACAGTATTTGCAAAATGTACACAGCTTTTCCTTCTACATTAGTTGCAGTGAAATGTCTCCACACATCAGATCGTTCCTGTGGCATTTTCCTGTAAAGATTAGGAAAACAATAGTAAAAAAACAACAAATACAATTCCATGGACAGATAACGAGTTAAGCAGTTAGATTAAACAACTCCTTTGTAAAGATAAATGTTTTAACCTCTTGGTACTACCCATCCTGGATCCGGGAGCGTTGTCATCAACTGACACTAATTAGCATAACGCAACGGACATAAATATTACTAGAAAATATTCCTAATCATGAAATCACAAGTTAAATATATTGAAATACAGCTTAGCCTTTTGTTAATCACCCTGTCATCTCAGATTTTGAAAAGATGCTTTACAGCCAAAGCAAGACAAGCATTTGTGTAAGTTTATCGATAGCCTAGCATAGCATTATGCCTAGCTAGCAGCAGGCAACCTGGTCACGAAAATCGAACGGAAATTGCGGTCAAGACAACGCCGAAAAATATTCCAAATTAGCTCCATAATATCGACAGAAATATGGCAAACGTTTATAATCAATCCTCAAGGTGTTTTTCAAATATCTATTAGATAATATATCAACCGGGACAGATGGCTTCTTAGTAGGAAAGAGAGAAACAATGGCCGCATTTGTCCTTTACGCACAAAACACTCAGAGACTTCAGCTGAGCACTGACGCAATGTTGACGTTCAGGCTCATTTTTCAAAATAAAAGCCTGAAACTATGTATTGTGACACTAGACACATTAGGGAAGCCATAGAAAAAATTATCTGGTTGATATCTCATTCACTGCTCAATAGGGGCGCATAGGAACGCAGAGGTTTCTAAATAAGAGTCACTTCCTGATTGGATTTTTCTCAGGCTTTCGCCTGCAATATCAGTTCTGTTATACTCACAGACAATATTTTTACAGTTTTGGAAACTTTAGAGTGTTTTCTATCCTAAACTGTCAATTATATGCATATTCTAGCATCTTGTCCTGACAAAATAGCCTGTTTACTTAGGGAACGTTATTTTTCCAAAAATGAAAATAGTGCCTCCTTTATTCAAGAGGTGAAATGAAACATGTATGGAAACAGGTGAATTAACACTCTTCAGTAAGCATGCTCAAGCAAGCTAAAACCCACATGGTAGCAAAAACTAACTAGCAGAAAATGTTAATTAACAAGTCAGAAATGATTTAACCTCTTACAGCTCCCCCTACTGTGCAATTTCCGCCTGAAGACATTCCCAAATCTAACAGCCTGTAGCTCAGGCTCAGAACCAAGGATATGCATATTCTTGGTACCATTTGAAAGAAAACACTCTGAAGTTTGTGTACATGTGAATTTAATGTAGGAGAATGTAACACAATAGACCTGGTTTATTTTTATATCATCATCTTTAAAATGAACAAGATAAAACAAACATTCAGATAGGATGATGGGGACAATTTCAGTGAAAAATATAAGAGGGCAACAGTACTTGTGCAACGTTTCAGAATGATAACTTCCAAAATGAGTGTGCTACATGACATTTATCATGAAGTCACCCAGGTGTCCCACACAAGTAGCCCAAATGTACCCAAGTTGCCAAATTGGTGAAGGTATACATTTTGAAACAAATAACTATATACAAAATACCAAAATGGTATTCTAACACCCCCCCCCCCCCCAAAAAAAATGTGATTTAAAATTTACATTTACAAAATAACATGGGTAACTATTTACACACTTTCAATATTTGGAAGATCCTCAGTCCTCTATCAAATCAAATATATTTATATAGCCCCAGCCTAAAACCCCAAACAGCAAGCAATGCAGGTGTAGAAGCACGGTGGCTAGGAAAAACTCCCTAGAAAGGCCAAAACCTAGGAAGAAACCCAGAGAGGAACCAGGCTATGAGGGGTGGCCAGTCCTCTTCTGGCTGTGCCGGGTGGAGATCACAGTGGCTGTAGAGGGTGCAAAAGGACAGCACCTCAAGAGTAAAAATGAACAGTTTAGGGTTCCATAGCCGCAGATAGAACAGTTGAAACTGGAACAGCAGCAAGGCTGGGTGGACTGGGGACAGCAAGGAGTCATCATGGCAGGTAGTCCTGAAGCATGGTCCAAGGGCTCAGGTCCTCCGAGAGAAAGAAGGAGAGAAAGAGAGAGCAGACTTAAATTCACACAAGACACCGGATGAGACAGGAAAAGTACTCCAGATATAACATACTGACCCTAGCCCCCACCCACTTTGCCATATAACCCCACCAACTTTGCCAAAGCTCTAGACAATATTCTGCTGCTGATGCCAGATGCCATAGCAGTCTCTTTCTGATGTAAAGCAGAGGGTCACTGAGCATGTGGTGCATGTGACGGGAGACTTAATCTTGCAAACACAGCAACGCCTCCATGGTGTGCCCTTTTGGCCCTTAGGCACATCCATGCCTACACAAATATATTTGGGCAGATGGACAGGGCTTGGTGTAGTGGTGCTGTAGCCAGCAAACTCTTTGATGCTCCCTCTAATGTAGACTGATTGGAGGAAGCATGCTGGCTGTGTTGAGATGTATGGGTTTGCATTCTACACAATACCATTTTATATAAAATGGGTTTGCATTCTACAAAATACCATTTTATATAAATCCACACATCTCAAACCCATACATCTCAACACAGCCAGCATGCTTCCTCCAATTAGTCTACATTAGAGGGAGCATCAAGGAGTTTGCTGGCTACAGCACCACTGCACCAAGCCCTGTCCCTTCTGCTCCTGCCACAAGTGTTAATCTGCCCAAATATATTTGTGCAGGCATGGATGTGCCAAAGGGCAAAAAGTATATATATATATATATACATATATATATACATACATACATACATACATATATACATACATACACACAGTGGGGCAAAACAAGTATTTAGTCAGCCACCAATTGTGCAAGTTCTCCCACTTAAAAAGATGAGAGGCCTGTAATTTTCATCATAGGTACACTTCAACTATGACAGACAAAATTAGAAAATAAATCCAGAAAATCACATTGTAGGATTTTTAATGAATTTATTTGCAAATTATGGTGGAAAATAAGTATTTGGTCAATAACAAAAGCTTATCTCAATACGTTGTTATATACACTTTGTTGGCAATGACAGACGTCAAATGTTTTCTGTAAGTCTTCACAAGGTTTTCACACACTGTTGCTGGTATTTTGGCCCATTCCTCCATGCAGATCTCCTCTAGAGCAGTGATGTTTTGGGGCTGTTGCTGGGGAACACAGACTTTCAACTCCCTCCAAAGATTTTCTATCGGGTTGAGATCTGGAGACTGGCTAGGCCACTCCAGGACCTTGAAATGCTTCTTACGAAGCCACTCCTTCGTTGCCCGGGCAGTGTGTTTGGGATCATTGTCATGCTGAAAGACCCAGCCACGTTTCATCTTCAATGCCCTTGCTGATGGAAGGAGGTTTTCACTCAAAATCTCACGATACATGGCCCCATTCATTCTTTCCTTTAAAACGGATCAGTCGTCCTGGTCCCTTTGCAGAAAAATAGCCCCAAAGCATGATGTTTCCACCCCCATGCTTCACAGTAGGTATGGTGTTCTTTGGATGCAACTCCGCATTCTTTGTCCTCCAAACACGACGAGTTGAGTTTTTACCAAAAAAGTTATATTTTGGTTTCATCTGACATTATGACATTCTCCCAATCTTCTTCTGGATCATCCAAATGCTCTCTAGCAAACTTCAGACGAGGGAGATTATCAGTGGTCTTGTATGTCTTCCATTTCCTAATAATTGCTCCCACAGTTGATTTCTTCAAACCAAGCTGCTTACCTATTGCAGATTCAGTCTTCCCAGCCTGGTGCAGGTCTACAATTTTGTTTCTGGTGTCCTTTGACAGCTCTTTAGTCTTGGCCATAGTGGAGTTTGGAGTGTGACTGTTTGAGGTTGTGAACAGGTGTCTTTTATACTGATAACAAGTTCAAACAGGTGCCATTAATACAGGTAACGAGTAGAGGACAGAGGAGCCTCTTAAAGAAGAAGTTACAGGTCTGTGAGAGACAGAAATCTTGTTTGTTTGTAGGTGACCAAATACTTATTTTCCACCATAATATGCAAATAAATTCATTAAAAATCCTACAATGTGATTTTCTGGATTTGTTTTTCTCATTTTGTCTGTCATAGTTGAAGTGTACTTATGGTGAAAATTACAGGCTTCTCATCTTTTTAAGTGGGAGAACTTGCACAATTGGTGGCTGACTAAATACTTTTTTGTCCCACTGTATACACACACACAGACATAGGCTATGGTCGTTCTCATACAAACAAACAGACCCTCACTCACAATGACTAGCTAAAGTGTAATTTACCCATTTCATTACATCTTTATATATTGCAAATAAAATGTAAAAACAATCACAAATAATATTTTATGTTAATTTCAAACAACGGCATTAGCATGAGAGCAACTTACCAGTCCAAAACAATGTCCTCTCCTTTCAAAAAATATGCCTCAGTTTCAGTCTTCAAAATGGAGTCTTCAAAAAAGCAGATCTGTCTCACTTTCACAATGAATTTCCTCTAAAATTGTTTCTACATTCGTATATCTACTCTTAGAATTTGCTTTCCTTGACTTATTCGCCATGATGTTGGATAAATAAACAGCTGAAGGTGCAAGTCACCAAAATACTGCTGTGCATAATAAGCTTTGCTCCTTCGCGGTAGAATTGGCAATGGCGAAAGAACGGTCCTTACGCCAGCGTTCAATGGAAAGTTTTTTTTTACAACAAAGAATCATGGGATATTGCCGTTTACCTATGGTCAATGGCTATCTACCCAGCTAGATTTCAAGACGATCAGTGGTCATTGGGTTAAAAGACATTCAATCAACGAGACAGTGGTCATATAATTGGTGCACAATGGGCTCGTCACTTGTTGTCTTCTAATCGTTTTTTCCGGGTCAATACGTCCCGCAAAATGACCCGTCATGTTTGGTTGTGTTACAAACAAACTGTTGATTGCAAGGAAACCAAACATGACTGGTTAAAGTCAGGGAAAGCCTGTCTATTTTACGTTGAAAATTGAATGACACGAAATTCAACGAGATAAGAGTTCACAAAATGTTTTGTGTTCGGTTAAATCCATTGTTTATAGCCTAACAAAAGACCATTCATTGTGTAACTATGAGCCTTGGGATTGCAACCAGAGCAAGATCTTCAAAAGGTAAACTATTTATTTCAATGCAATCTGTGATTTCGTTACGCAAGTGCTGGCTGAATAAGTAGTTTGATATGGGGGTGTGTGCTCAGATAATCGCAGCGTATTCTTTCGCAATAAATCATTTTTTAAATCTGACAACGCAGTTGGATTAGCAAGATTCTAGGCGTTCGAACCATGTGAGACACTTGTATTTTCATTCATGTTTAATAGGACTATTTATGTAGCGATCACCGTATGTTGTCAAATTTAATCCCGCTAACGGGTTCGGTGCGCAGAGAGGTCAAACACACTTTGCTGTAGGCTACTATTTACTAGTTAACAAAAAATAATGTATGTCATCAAATATATTCACCCCACTCAGTATTGTAATCAAAACTTACCAGAAAGCATGTAGCCCTTGGCTAAGACAGTGTAGTAGAGTGAGCTCGATAGCATCTCATTAGTGTGCAAGATCTTGAGAATCAGCTGTGATTCTGATGGAAGAGTGCAACTGCACATGTGATGGAAGAATGCACAGTGCATGCAGAAGGTTGCAATTCCATTGAATTGGTGATAGTTTCACCAAAATATCCCACAAGCCCTAAAATTACCTTATGTGTATCCCACAAAAAAGGTTCACTGTTATAAACTAACTTTTTTTTTTTTTAATGAATTTCGGCAGAATTCCCCAAATTCCCGGGCTTAACTTCCCATGGAAAATTTCCGGAAAAATTCTGGATATTTACCGGAACGTTTCCGACCCTTTGCAACCCTACTACCATACATTAGTTTCTGCCATATTGGCATTGAGATGACATCAGTCAAAACACCTCAAAACAAGACATGGTATCAAGAACAAGATAAAACTAACTGAAACGAGCCACCTACGATTCCTCACATGGCAGTTTCTTGTCATTGTTGCTAGCTATCTGGCCATCCAGAGTCACAACAACACACTGCCTATTGCCCCATTGAAGCGTTCAAATCATTTTCAAGGCGTTCTCAGCTAACCCGTCTATACTGGAGCTCTGTGGCATGGCACTGAATGGACAGCACCTCCGTATAGTAGCCAGCTATAACATTATTCCATTTGTTTGCGGTTACAATTTTTTGGGGTCACAGTTAGGTAGCCTACAATGTGTATATGAAAACCAGAACTGGCACACAGATCTTTAGAAATAGTAAATTGGCACTCCACATGAAAAAAGGTTGCTGACCCCCTGCTATAGGCTATATGAAGCCATCCTTGTGGAACTGCTCTCCTGCGCTTCCCACCAATACTGTCTCATTGCGTTGCATCCAGATATGAATACCAGCTAATTTCTGCATTTGCCTGTCTGCATTATTTGCCAGTGAAGGGAAACATTCTGCGAATATTGAGGCATTGTTGAGTTTAAATGCCCAAATCAAATTCAAAGCAATCGGCGCACTGCATAATGTAGCCTTTATTTAACTCTGCCAGTCATTTATTCTTATTTACAATGACGGCCTACCCCGGCCAGACCCAGACGATGCTGGGCCAATTGTGTGCTGCCCTATGGGACCCCCAATCACGGCCGGATGTGATGCAGCCTGGATTCGAACCAGGGTCACTGCAGTGACACCTCTTGCACTGAGATGCAGTGCTGCACCACTCAGGAGCCCGAGTGGCGGAGCGGTCTAGCTAAACAGCTGACCAGCAAAGCAGGTGGCCCCATCTCTGCTCCCTGCCTTGACAGAAAAAGGTATGCAGGCTGGCATGGTCTTAAAGTGAGCAATTTAATACTATAAACAGCAGTTGAATTTTAAATTCAACCCCCCGACCAAAAAAAATGTGACTACTTAAAATGTGGGGTTTTGAGCTAGGGTATGGCAACTACCCTACCATGAAACAAAGAGAGTCACACACTCCATGTTTGTAAACTCCCAGTCATTTATTGGGTAGAACACCTCACTGTGTCTTCTTCAGGGTAATGTCATGAATGCTTTAACCAGGTTATGTAGACAAATAGCGCAATCAGTGCAACCAATGACAATACCCTACCATACCCAACTGAAACCCCTGGAATCAGTACTGGAAGTCCTGTCCAAGACCGAAACACTCCGCTCTACCCTGCTCTTCTCTTCACAGTGCGTGTGTGTTTGTGTGTCCACTTCACAATGAAGTGTGAGGGACGTGACACTGGTCTGTACTCACCACCACGGTGATGCCATCCTTCTCCAATGGAGCCTTATCATAGGTGATCTCACACACTCTCACTACCGTCGTGGCTCCGTACTTCTTAAGGTCCTACGGTGGAGGAAGGAGGGAAGGAGTTCCATTGAAAAATAACTCAAACACAGTGTGTGTGTTTTGGGGGGCGGGGACATGCGTGTACAAATATATAGCCTATACACGTGCATGGACCCATGCTCATAGTAGTACAGCAGGCTGATTTAGTTACTTTAAGGGTTCTGTCTGTCTGCCTGGGACTGTGCCTGTCTGCCTGGGACTGTGTGTCTGCCTGCCTGGGACAGTCTGCCTGCCTGCCTGCCTGGGACGGTCTGCCTGCCTGCCTGCCTGGGACGGTCTGCCTGCCTGCCTGCCTGGGACGGTCTGCCTGCCTGCCTGCCTGGGACGGTCTGTCTGCCGGTTTGACTGTTTGTTTGTCTGCCTGCCTGTCCGTGGCATTGTGGCACTCTTTAAGATAGAACCACATGTGGGCTATGTGCCCTGAGAAGGGCAGCCTTAGTTCTGCTATTGTCTGACTGCGCGGCACGCTCCTCTCACTGCCCGTGCCATGAGACCGACGTGGCAGCGGGACACATCGCCATGGAAACTGAGGCATTGCTGAAGAGGAAGCAGCCAGCGCACCGTTGTCATCATCAGACCCTCTCTATAGTCTGTGCTTTTTTCTGTGTCATAGAAACACTTTTCTTAAGATAGGGCCTTGGAGCAGTGTCAAGAAGATGTGTCAGTGGAAACAAGGAGAGAGACAGAAAGACAAGGAAGGAGAGAGAATAACGACATGAAGAGAGGGAAAAAATAGGGAGGATGAGAGGGAAAGAGAAATGGGAGAAAAGAACTAGAGAGAAAGAGAGGGATGTATGGAGAGAGAATCATGAGAAAAAAATATTAGCAGGTCTAAACGAGCGGGGATAGAGCGGTCCTCACCTCGATGAAGCTGTTGAGGGTGGAGTTCGTGGGGTTGTGCGTGATGAGCAGCCGCATGTTCTTGTAGCACACCTCGGCCGGCGCCGGACGGTTCATACGGGCCATGTTGACAACCCTTACCCAGCTGGGGGGGCGAACGCAACACGGACAGGGACGCAAGGGGAACACAAACTGGTCGTCCACGGTGGCCACGGTCGCTGGTGGGCTAAACTCCTGCAGACGTTCTCAGTCCTGTCCCTCCTTTAAGACAATAAAAAATACAAGTCTGTCCTCGGGTTGGTCGATCCTTGGGAGGGTCACTGTGGTTGGTTTAGATGAGGTCTTGGGCTTTCACTGAAGAGTCGTGGAATAGTTAGTCCAATCATCCCATTAGGGTTCCTGAGAGAGGGTCTTAGAGTGACAGACCTAGGGTGTGGAGAGTCCTGGGAGGCAGGGAGCCCTCGATGCGTTGGTACCCAGGGATCAGTGCAGGGTATTAGGCGGAGAAGGCAGAGCAGTGGGCATCCTCCCCTGGATCAGCCTATGCTCTGGGATGTTGAGCGTGGCAGTAGTCTCCAGTCCTCTGCAAGAACGCCATCAAAAGCACAGCGCCAAGGGTGTAAAACTGTGTGGCGCCAACAGGGAGGAAAGGGGGGAGGCAAAGAAAGACAGAAGAGAGTTAACCACAAGCAAGATAAATCTGAGAAACAAACACAAAACACTGGCTGCATCCTCGGGAAGAGCTGGCTGGAGAACAGATTAATGATATTTCCCTCTCTTTCACTCTCCCCCTCTCGTCTCTCCCCTCCCACATGACTGGCACTATGTAAACAGGGTCGGCTCCAAGCATAAGTGACATCAGGGGGCCGCTAGGGGGCCCCCGAACCCAAAAATAATGGAGAAAAAAATATATTTTAATAATAATAATTCATTAATAGATAAATAGATAGGAGAGAGCGATAGAAATAGATGAATAGCTGGATATATACAGTCTGGAGGTGTGTTGGGTCATTGTCCTGTTGAAAAACAAATTATAGTCTCACTAAGCGCAAACCAGTTGGGATGGCGTATCGCTGCAGAATGCTGCGTAGTCATGCTGGCTAAGTGTGCCTTGAATTCTAAATAAATCACCAACAATGTCACCAGCACAGCACCATCACACCTCCTCCATGCTTCACAGTGGGAACCACATGTGTGGAGATCAACCGTTCACCTACTCTGCTTCTCACAAAGCCACGGCAGTTGGAACTAAAAATCTAACATTTGGACTCATCAGAACAAAGGAGAGATTTCCGCTGATCTAGCGTCCATTACTTGTGTTTCTTGGCCCAAACAAGTCTCTTCTTATTATTAGTGCCCTTTAGTAGTGGTTTCTTTGCAGCAGTTTGACCATGAAGGCCTGATTCACGCAGTCTCCTCTGAACAGTTGATGTTGAGATGTGTCTGTACTCTGTGAAGCTTTTATTTGGGCTGCAATTTCTGAGGCAGGTAATTCTAATGAACTTGTCCTCTGCAACTATGGGTCTTCCTTTCCTGTGGCGGTCCTCATGAGAGGCAGTTTCATCATAGCTCTTGAAAGTTTTTGCGACTGCACTTGAAGAAACTTCAAAGTTCTTGAAGTTCTTCACTATTATTCTATAATGTAAAAATAGTACAATTTAAGAAAAACCATGGAATGAGTAGTTGTGTCCAAACTTTTGATTGTATATATACACACACACTGAACAAAAATATAAATGCAACATGTAAAGTGTTAGTCCCATGTTTCAAGAGCTGAAAATACCTTTTTGTTCACACACACACACACACACAATTCTGTAATTATTCAGACCTCTTGACTTTTCCCACATTTTGTTACGTTACATCCTTATTCTAAAATGTTTTTTACTTTATTTTTATTGCCTCATCAATTTACACACAATACCCTATAATGACAAAGCAAAAACAGGTTAAGAATTTGTCAAATATATTTAAAAAAAATAAAAAATGGAAATATCACATTTACGTAAATATCCAGACACTTTACTCAGGTGCTATGATGAAACTGTCTCTCAATCGGACAGCCACAGAAAAGGAAAAGTTCCTTCGAGTTGCCTGCCTCAGAAATTGCAGCCCAAATAAATGCTAAAGTAACAGACACATCTCAACATCAACTGTTCAGAGGAGACTGTGTGAATCAGGCCTTCATTTAAAAAAATGGAAATATCCTCTCAAGCTCTGTCAAGTTAATGGAGAGCATCACTGCACAGTCATT
Source organism: Oncorhynchus mykiss (assembly GCF_057628025.1). Taxonomy (NCBI): domain Eukaryota; kingdom Metazoa; phylum Chordata; class Actinopteri; order Salmoniformes; family Salmonidae; genus Oncorhynchus; species Oncorhynchus mykiss. Next base: position 18,423,827 of record NC_143051.1, on the reverse strand, counting down.
TTCAGGTCTCTCCAGAGATGTTCGATCGGGTTCAAGTCCGGGTTACTCAAGGACATTGAGACTTGTCCCTTAGGCATTCCTGCGTTGTCTTGGCCGTGTGCTTAGGGTCGTTGTCCTGTTGGAAGGAAAACCTTCGCCCCAGTCTGAGATCCTGAGAGGTCTGGAGTAGGTTTTCATCAAATATTTTTCTGTACTTTGCGCCGTTCATCTTCTCTCAATCCTGACTCGTCTCCCAGTCCCTGCCACTGAAGAACATCCCCACAGCATGATGCTGCCTCGACCATGCTTCACCGTAGGGATGGTGCCAGGTTTCTTCCAGAAGTGACGCTTGGCATGGGTTTCATCAGACCAGAGAATCTTGTCTCTCGTGGTCTGAGAGTCTTTAGGTCCCTTTTGGCAAACTCCAAGCAGGCTGTCATGTGCCTTTTACTGAAGAGTGGCTTCTGTCTGGCCACTCTTCCATAATGGCCTGATTGGTGGTGCTACAGAGATGGTTGTCCTTCTGGAAGATTGTCCCATCTCCACAGAGGAACTCTGGAGCTCTGTCAGAGTGACTATCGGGTTCTTGGTCACCTCCTTGACCAAGGCCCTTCTCCCCCGATTGATTCCCTCGTCTGATGAAACCAAGATTGAACTCTTTGGCCTAAATGCCAAGCATCACGTCTGGAGGAAACCTGGCACCATATTACAGAGAGATCCTTTATGAAAACCTCCAGAGCGCTTAGGACCTCAGACTGGGGCAAAGGTTCCCCTTCCAACAAGGACAACAACCCTAAGCACACAGCCAAGACAACACAGGAGTGGCTTCAGGACAAGTCTCTGAATGTCCTTGAGTGGCACAGCCAGAGCCTGGACTTCAACCTGATCGAACATTTCTGGAGAGATCTGAAAATAGTTGTGCAGCAACGCTCCCCATCCAACCTGACAGAGCTTGAGGATCTGCAGAGAAGAATGGGAGAAACTCACCAAAGAGGTGTGCCAAGCTTGTAGTGTCATACCCAAGAAGACTCAAGACTGTAATTGCTGTAAGGTGCTCCTACAAAGTACTGAGTAAAGTGTCTGAATACATTGCTTTGTCATTATGGGGTATTGTGTGTAGATTGACACAGAAAAAAGTACATTTAATACATTTTAGAATAAGGCTGTAACCTATCAAACTGTGGAAAAAGGGGTCAGAATATTTTCCCAAGGCACTGTACAGCTGTGGCCAAAAGTTTTGAGAAATGACACAAATATTAATTTTCACAAAGTCTGCTGCCTCAGTTTGTATGATGGCAATTTGAATATACTCCAGAATGTTATGAAGAGTGATCAGATGAATTGCAATTAATTGCAAAGTCCCTCTTTGCCATGGAAATGAACTGAATCCCCCCCAAAATATTTCCACTGCATCTTAGCCCTGCCACAAAAGGACCAGCTGACATGTCAGTGATTCTCTCATTAACACAGGTGTGAGTGTTGACGAGGACAAGGCTGGAGATCACTCTGTCATGCTGATTGAGTTCCAATAACAGACTGGAAGCCTCAAAAAGGAGGGTGGTGCTTGGAATCAGTTCTTCCTCTGTCAATCATGGTTACCTGGAAGGAAACACGTGCCGTCTTCATTGCTTTGCACAAAAAGGGCTTCACAGGCAAGGATATTGCTGCCAGTAAGATTGCACCTAAATCAACCATTTATCGGATCATCAAGAACTTCAAAGAGAGCGGTTCAATTGTTGTGAAGAAGACTTCAGGGCACCCAAGAAAGTCCAGCAAGCGCCAGAACCGTCTCCTAAAGTTGATTCAGCTGCGGGATCGGGGAACCACCAGTACAGAGCTTGCTCAGGAATGGCAGCAGGCAGGTGTGAGTGCATCTGCACACACAGTGAGGTGAAGACTTTTGGAGGATGGCCTGGTGTCAAAAAGGGCAGCAAAGAAGCCACTTCTCTCCAGGAAAAACATTAGGGACAGACTGATATTCTGCAAAAGGTACAGGGATTAGAATGCTGAGGACTGGGGTCCTCCGGAAAAAAGCTTGTCCGGAGAAGACAAGGTGAGCGCTACCATCAGTCCTGTGTCATGCCAACAGTAAAGCATCCTGAGACCATTCATGTGTGGGGTTGATTCTCAGCCAAGGGAGTGGGCTCACTCACAATTTTGCCTAAGAACACAGCCATGAATGGTGCCAACACACCCTCAGAGAGCAACTTCTCCCAACCACCCAGGAACAGTTTGGTGACGAACAATGCCTTTTCCAGCATGATGGAGCACCTTGCCATTAGGCAAAAGTGATAACTAAGTGGCTCGGGGAACAAAACATTGATATTTTGGGTCCATGGCCAGGAAACTCCCCAGACCTTAATCCCATTGAGAACTTGTGGTCAATTCTCAAGAGGCGGGTGGACAAACAAAAACCCACAAATTCTGACAAACACCAAGCATTGATTATGCAAGAATGGGCTGCCATTAGTCAGAAGTGAATTGACAGCATGCCAGGGCGGATTGCAGAGGTCTTGAAAAAGAAGGGTCAACACTGCAAATATTGACTCTCTGCATCAACTTCATGTAATTGTCAATAAAAGCCTTTGACACTTATGAAATGCTTGTAATTATACTTTAGTATTCCATAGTAACATCTGACAAAAATATCTAAAGACACTGAAGCAACAAACTTTGTGGAAATGAATATTTTTGTCATTCTCAAAACTTTTGGCTACGACTGTATATACACAGACTTTGTTATGGTGGGGGCGGACTCAGTAGAGGTCTCAATTTACTGTTGAGAGTTAGAATAGTAGACTACACAACGTGGAATTTCAAAATGTGGTTGTGTTATCAGCCGTTTCTCTTTTTATGTCAGTCAGTTCCCATCCACAGTTTTAATGCAAGTAAAGTCCAAACGTGTAAAAAAATATATATTACGACAGCTGTGAGGGACAGGAAGTTTCGGCATCATTTTATAAATGCCAACAGATAATTTGTTCATTTGACATGGTGGGATCTTTTTGTGTCTGTAAAACCATGCAGTTTGTTGAGCTACAGATTAAATGAATTGTGATGAACTTCCCAAGGTCCTGAAAGTGCACAGGGATGAGCTTGACGCTCCTTTCCAATAAATGTAGAGTATTTATTATTCTGGTGACATGATGAGCAATGCTTGACTGCCGTTTGACCAAAAAATATATTCTTGTCCTTATCCATAATAATCTCATTATGTAGTCTCGCTGTTGGCTAGAACACAAGTGCCAAGACCACATTCGCTATTTCATGCAACAGTTTGTTACCAACTATCTGTAGAGTTCCGCAACAAGTCAGTTTGGTGGGAACACACCACTGGTAGGAAAATGCACATATTTCACAGCTACTGACAGTCACTCAATTAACCATGTCAGCTAACAATTCTGAGATTGATAAATTACTCTAGCCAGATAGCTACACTTGTAGTAATCATGGTTGAGTTGTCAACTAATGTGAATTCAACAACAAAAATCACATCATTGAATTTAGGTTAAAAGTTGGGGGGGGGGGGGGGGGGACGACTCTTCCTTTACATTGATGACTTTTTGCAAATCCAATCAGTTTTTCGTGATGATTCAAATTCATCATATTGACTTTGTTGTTGTTGAAATGACACGGAAACAGCGTTGATTCAACCAGGTTTTGCCCAGTGGGATGGCATAAGTCTTGACAAAATTTGTAGAATTGCAGGAAATTAGCTTTAAAAACCGCAAATGTCTCTCCATCCAATGGCAAAATGTGTAGAATTGCAGAAAGCTTGCTTTAAATCTACAACATTTTCTCGACTCCCCAAGGCAAAATGTGTAAAAAAGGAAATTCACTTTAAAACTGACATTTTTCTCCTCATCATCAAGAGGGGGGTCACTAAAATGTTTTGCCTGTGAGGTGGGTGGGTGGGGACTGCAACCAAATCTCGCTTAGGGCCTCCAAAAGGCTAGGGCCAGCCCTGTATGTAAATTATGATTCAAGATGGTGTGCAACATAAAATAATGGTTTGTTTATTAAATGAGCAACAAAAAGGCATTCAATTCACCTTCCATCACTGTTTTCATTTCCCCAACCAATTTTCCACATTAGATATGCTGGAAAGGATTCTCTAAGGGTCAAAATAACAATAAAAACATTACATTTATGAGAACATTTTCACAGAGAACAGAATTTATCTGCTTTACAACCTACATACTATACGTGTTCAATAAAAAAATACGATTTCAGGAATGGTTTACAATTGTCCATATTAGTTCTGCTCCAGATTCAATTATATAATTATTAGCCTAGTCTACAATATTGAATAACTGTGGAGCATTACACTGACACACACTAATACAGGTAAACTTTATAACCTCAAAATCCAATTCAATCAGTGACATAAAAAAGCCAATAAGACTGCCCCCAGTGAGACGCTGTTTGACAGACACTGACCGACGGTAGACCCCCCCAGTCGCGCAAAGACGCACCTCGGTTCACTCCGACGATTTAAAACTGCCGGTGTAAAAAACACATTCAATCCACATCAGAGCCATATATTTATCTAAATGTATGGCACTGGTCCACGTACATCGAATCCTCTTACCGCTCCTCGGAATTATGAGTAAACCCTACGACAAAGACAGACCAAACATCTCTTGCAGAACGGCTTTCAGCTTGTAGAGCGCTGGTTATGAGAGAACAGACGTGGCCAAATTAGTTTGTGCGCCCGTCTCTACCGCTCTCTTGCCCCTCCCTGTGCTACTTTAGCCTACCTTACGCAGCTAGCTCCCTGCTCGGAATAATTGAGCCTGTTCTGTTATTCCCAAGATAATCACTGGAGGTTAACAGCCGACACCAAATACCATTTTCTCTGACTCGGTTGAGACAGTTCAGGCTTGATTTATTTATGGCACGTAGCCTACTCGGCTACACTAGGTCGGGTCTGCCGCTCATATCATAGCAAAGCAGACAGAGCCTCTGCTCATAAGAGTGGAGAGAGAGCCGCCCACAACGGTCTATCCCACCCATCTTCATTCTTCAGTTCTCATCTCAGTAAATGCTGCTGAACCCACCAAAAGTGTCTCTCACTTGCAGGAAGAAATAAACATGGTCAGGGAAGTGTACAACAGTCAACCACTAAATCTTTCATTTATCCCCAATGTAGGATAATCAATGTAATTGAGATTAGGAGAGTGAAATTGAGGAGAATTGCTCCCCTTACTCCAAAGCAATCGAAATATTTGTGCTAATGTTCCATACATTTTTTATATTTTGTGTAGAAATTCTTGAAAGTTTATTAATTTATTAAAATGAATAAAGGCTCAGGTCCCCCACAGTCTAAAAATTAGGGGTTCAAATCAAATTGTACTTGTCACATGCTCTCGATACAATCAGTACCGTGAAATGCTTACTTACAAGCCCTTAACCAACAATGCAGTTAAAGAGTTAAGAGAATATTTGCCAAATAAACTAAAGTAAAACATTCTAAAAAGTAACACAATAAAATAACAATAAACGAGGCTAGTCAATGTGCGGGCTACAAGTTAGTTGAGGTAATGTGTACAGGTAGGAATAGGTAGGTAGGAATAGGTATGGGATGAAGGTAGGGATGAAGTGACTATGCATTGTAGGGGGGGGGGGGGGGTCAATGTAAATAGTCTGGAAGTCTTATGGCTTGGGGGTAGAAGCAGTTAAGGAGCGTTTTGGTCCTAGACTTGGCGCTCCAGTACCGCTTGCCGTGCGGTAACAGAGAAAACAGTCTATGACTTGGTTGACTGGAGTCTTTGACAATTTTTTGCCCTTTCCTCTGACACCACCTAATATATAGGTCCTGGATGGCAGGAAGCTTGGCCCCAGTGATGTACTGGGCCATACGCACTACCATCTGTAGCGCCTTACGGTCAGACCCATGCCAAATATTTTCAGCCTCCTGAGGGGGAAAAGGTTTTGTCTTGCCCTTTTGTGACTGTCTTGGTGTGTTTGGACCATGATATTGTGTTGGTGATGTGGACACCAAGGAACTTGAAACTCTTGACCCGCTCCACTACAGCCCCATCGATGTTAATGGGGGCCTGTTCAGCCCGCCTTATCCTGTAGTCCACGATCTGCTCCTTTGTCTTGCTCACATTGAGGCAGAGGTTGTTGTCCTGGCACCACACTGCCAGTTCTCTGACCTCCGCCCTATAAGCTGTCTCATCGTTGTCAGTGATCAGGCCTACCACTGTTGTGTCGTCAACAAACTTATTGATGGTGTTGGAGTCGTGTTTGGCCACGCAGTCGTGGGTGAACAGGGAGTACAGGAGAGGACTAAGTACACACCCCTGAGAGGCCCCAGTGTTGAGGATCAGCGTGGCAGATGTGTTGTTGCCTACCCTTGCCACCTGGGGGAGGCCCATCAGGAGGTCCAGGATCCAGTTGCAGAGGTAGGTGTTTAGTCCTAGGGTCCTTAGCTTAGTGATGAGCTTTGTGAACGCTGAGCTGTAGTCAATGAACAGCATTCTCACATAAGTGTTCTTTTTGTCCAGGTGGGAAAGCGCAGTGTGGAGTGCGATTGAGATTGCGTCATCTGTGGATCTGTTGGGGTGGTATGCGAATTGGAGTGGGTCTAGGGTATCCGGGACGATGCTATTGATGTGAGCCATGACCAACCTTTCAAAGCACTTCATGGCTACCAACGTGAGTGCTACGAGGCGGTAATCACTTAGGCAGGTTACCTTCGCGTTCTTGGGCACAGGGACTATGGTGGTCTGCTTGAAACATGTAGATATTACAGACTCGGTCAGGGAGAGGTTGAACATGTCAGTAAAGACACTTGCCAGTTGGTCCGTGCATGCTTTGAGTATACGTCCTGGTAATCAGTCTGGCCCCACAGCTTTGTGAAAGTTGACCTGTTTAAAGGTCTTGCTCACATCGGCTACCGAGAGTGTTATCACACAGTCATCCAGAACAGCTGGTGCTGTTCAACAAGGGTTCTTCTAAGATCCTCAAAGTTCTTTGAAGAACCTTATGGTTCTTGGCATTGAAAATTGCCCGCAAAAGGTTATTCCAAGAACATCATAGAAGGTGGGGTTCATCGAGGAACCTCCTTAGTTGGTAGGGGTTCTTGCAGGAACCTAACTGCCCAACTGAAATATTTGGACAGTTAGGACAGCAGGTGCAGGCACTTACCTGAACATTTTTAAGATCGCCTCAATTTAAGGAAAGGTTTGTCCCTTGTATGATCTAAATATATATTGTTTTATGAGGTTACCATCTATCTTTTAATATTTGTGAAAGTCTTTCTCAAACAGCAAATGTACACAATTCATTGGATATCAATCAACAAAGAGGTAAGAATATGTATGCTATAAGAATATGTGGAAGGCTAGCTGTATTGGGTGCAGATACAGACGAGGAAGTATACAAAGGTATGTCAATTGGTATTGGTGTGTTATGCAGACCACTTGTATTATCCTCCTCCCTCACCTCTTGAATGAAAATCCCATAGACCTCTACATTATGGACAAGGCATGTGTATGAAAACCATTATCAACTGGTTTTTCATTCACATTTACCACAAGAACCAGGGTATAAATACTCTCATGTGCATGTTTTCTTAATCATCTGTACATATTTATTTTAGATTCACAGACCATTCCTACACCTCTGATGAGTATAACAGGAAACCTGTTCGATCACCATGCACTGAAAAATCATTCTGGCTGTGGATACGGAGAACATCAACACATTAACATCAACATGTCAGAGGATATATCCATTGGACTTGGGGCTCTGCTAGGAGTTTACCTCCTATTTCGATTTTTGTATTCTGCTTTGCCACAATAAATCATAATAAACACTAACAACTAAAATATTGTGTTATTGTTATGTGTATTATTATTATTATTATTAATAATAATAATCATAATATGGGGGAGGGTGCGGGTGTTCAAAAATTAACCCCAAAAGGTTCTTCAAGAGGTTTGAGGATCCATTAAAAGTGGTTCTTCTTCGAAGAATTTATAGGGGTTCCCCACACTTCAATTTGAAGAACTCCTAAAGGAACCTTTACTTTTTAAAGTGCACCATGTAAATCCATGAAGTTTGGCCAGTCATTTTCACTCTAAATAAACAAATGAGAGTAAAGTGATCTAATGTTCCCATTTGTTGTTTTCAAATCAAATCACATTTTATTGGTCATGTACACACATTTTGCAGATATTTATCGCAGGTGCAGCGAAATGCTTATGTTTCTGACTCCAACAGTGTAGTAATACAGAACAATACAAAACATTACACATAGATGGCTAAAAAAAGAAAAAAAAGAAAGAAATGTCAGAACGAGCAATGTCAGTCTAGAATATAAATATACAATGAAGAAAAATATAAACGACACATGTAAAGGGTTGATCCCATGTTTCATGAGCTGAAATAAAAAAGCTTATACAGTGGGGCAAAAAAGTATTTAGTCAGCCACCAATTGTGCAAGTTCTCCCAGTTAAAAAGATGAGAGAGGCCTGTAATTTTCATCATAGGTACACTTCAACTATGACAGACAAAATCAGAAGAAAAAAAAATCCAGAAAATCACATTGTAGGATTTTTAATGAATTTATTTGCATGGTGGAAAATAAGTATTTGGTCACCTTCAAACAAGCAAGATTTCTGGCTCTCACATACCTGTAACTTCTTCTTTAAGAGGCTCCTCTGTCCTCCACTCGTTACCTGTATTAATGGCACCTGTTTGAACTTGTTATCAGTATAAAAGACACCTGTTTACAACCTCAAACAGTCACACTCCAAACTCCACTATGGCCAAGACCAAAGAGCCAAAGGACACCAGAAACAAAATTGTAGACCTGCACCAGGCTGGGAAGACTGAATCTGCAATAGGTAAGCAGCTTGGTTTGAAGAAATCAACTGTGGGAGCAATTATTAGGAAATGGAAGACATACAAGACCACTGATAATCTCCCTCGATCTGGGGCTCCACGCAAGATCTCACCCCGTGGGGTCAAAATGATCACAAGAACGGTGAGCAAAAATCCCAGAACCTGCAGAGAGCTGGGACCCAAGTAACAAAGCCTACCATCAGTAACACACTACGCCGCCAGGGACTCAAATCTGCCAGTGCCAGACGTGTCCCTCTGCTTAAGCCAGTACATGTCCAGGCCCGTCTGAAGTTTGCTAGAGAGCAATTGGATGATCCAGAAGAAGATTGGGAGAATGTCATATGGTCAGATGAAACCAAAATATAACTTTTTTGGTAAAAACTCAACTCGTCGTGTTTGGAGGACAAAGAATGCTGAGGTGCATCCAAAGAACACCATACCTACTGTGAAGCATGGGGGTGGAAACATCATGCTTTGGAGCTGTTTTTCTGCAAAGGGACCAGGACGACTGATCCGTGTAAAGGAAAGAATAAATGGGGCCATGTATCGTGAGATTTTGAGTGAAAACCTCCTTCCATCAGCAAGGGCATTGAAGATGAAACGTGGCTGGTTCTTTCAGCATGACAATGATCCCAAACACACTGCCCGGGCAACGAAGGAGTGGCTTCGTAAGAAGCATTTAAAGGTCCTGGAGTGGCCTAGCTAGTCTCCAGATCTCAACCCCATAGAAAATCTTTGGAGGGAGTTGAAAGTCTGTGTTGCCCAGCAACAGCCCCAAAACATCACTGCTCTAGAGGAGATCTGCATGGAGGAATGGGCCAAAATACCAGCAACAGTGTGTGAAAACCTTGTGAAGACTTACAGAAAACGTTTGACGTCTGTCATTGCCAACAAAGGGTATATAACAAAGTATTGAGATAAGCATTTGTTATTGACCAAATACTTATTTTCCACCATAATTTGCAAATAAATTCATTAAAAATCCTACAATGTGATTTTCTGGATTTTTTTTATTTTCATTTTGTCTGTCATAGTTGAAGTGTACCTATGATGAAAATTACAGGCCTCTCATCTTTTTAAGTGGGAGAACTTGCACAATTGGTGGCTGACTAAATACTTTTTTTGCCTCACTGTATACCTCAAATGTCGTGCCCAAATTTGTTTGCATCCGTTAGTGAGCATTTCAACATTGCCAAGATAACCCATCGACCTGACAGGGGTGGCATATCAAGAAGCTGATTAAACAGCATGATCATTACACAGGTTCACCTTGGGCTGGGAACAATAAAAGGCCACCCTAAAATGTGCAGTTTTGTCACACAACAATGCCACAGATTATTCTAGTTGAGGGAGCCGTGCAATTGGCATGCTGACTGCAGGAATGTCCACCAGAGCTGTTGCCAGATAATTAGATGTTAATTTCTCTACCATAAGCCACCTCCAACGTTGTTTTAGAGAATGTGGAAGTACGTCCAACTGGCCTCACAACCGTAGACGACGTGTATGGTGTCGTGTGGGTGAGCGGTTTGCGGTTGTCATTGTGGACAAAGTGCCCCATGGTGGTGGTGGGGTTATGGTATGGGCAGGCATAAACTATGGACAACGAACACAATTGCATTTTATCAATGTCAATTTCAATACACAGAAATACTGTGACGAGATCCTGGATCCTATTGTGAGGCCCATTTTATATTTAAGGTATCTGTGACCAACAGATGGTACTGGGCAGATGCCACCTGGCGGTGGCTATTTATCAGTCTGAAGGCCTGAAGATTGAGAAACAGCTTCTGTCTTGCAGTCCCAGCGTTGATGCACCTGTACAGTCTCCGCCTTCTAGATGGTAGCGGAGTGAACAGGCCGTGGCTCGGGTGGCTGAGGGGCCAAGCCAAATTTTTTCAGTCTCCTTAGGTTGAATAGGCACTGTTGCACCATCTTCACCACACCGTCTGTGTTGATGGACCATTTAAGGTTGTCAGTGATTTGCACGCCGAGGATCTTGAAGCTTTTCAGCCTCTCCACTGCGACCCCGTCAATGTGGATGGGGGCATGCGCCCTCAGCTGTCTCCTGAAGTTCATGATCAGCTCCTTTGTTTTGTTAACATTGAGGGAGAAGTTATTTTCCTGGCATGACTCCGCCAGGGCCCTCACCTCCTTTCCTGTAGGCGGTCTCGTTGTTGTTGGTAATCAGACCTACCACTGTTGTGTTGTTGTCAAACTTGATGATTGAGTTGGAGACGTGTGTGGCCACGCATGGGCGAACAGGGAGTACAGGAGGAGGCTGAGCACACACCCCTGTGAAGCCTCCTCTAACGTATTACACTGATCCTCAACCTGGAGGCTTCACAGGGGTGTGTGCTCAGCCTCCTCCTGTACTCCCTGTTCACCCATGCGTGGCCACACCCATCTCCAACTCAATCATCAAGTTTACCAATTGGCATGCTGCCCACCTTCACCACCTGGGGTCGACCCATCAAGAAGTCCAGGACCCAGTTGCACAAGGCGGGGTTCAGACCCAGGGTCCAGAGCTTAGTGATGAGCTTGGGGGGCTCTATGGTGTTGAAGGCTGAGCTGTAGTCGATGAACAACATTCTTACATACAGTGAGCTCCAAAAGTATTGGGACAGTGGCACATTTTTTGTTTTTTTGGCTCTGTACTTTGGGTTTGAAATGATACAATGAAAACAAGTTTAAAAGTGGAGACTGTCAGCTTTGTTTTAAAGGACATTTTTATTCATATCGGGTGAACTGTTTAGAAAGTGCATAGTCGCCCAATTTTTGGCGATCAAAAGTATTGGAACCAATTCACTTATATGTGTATTAAAGTAGTAAAAAGTTACATTTCGGTCCCATATTCATAGCACGCAAGGCAAAACATTTGTTGGATGCATTTGCTTTTTGATACTTAACTTATTACTACTTTTAAAATTGAACTGCCAGCATTTTAGCAACATTTTATCTTATTAAAATCTGTTCATATACACCCCCAGGAAGAACGACACTTTACATTATATTTTCTGACAAGTGAGCACTAAGATATGGTCATTTTCACATTTTCATAAAGTCTTAGTATACGCAATTCCCAAACATTCTAAGGCATTTGTAAAACTTCTATAGCAATACAGAGTGGGAAAGCGGCCGTGCATTTGGACAATTAATAGACACTGCAGTAAATAAAACCTAATAAAAACATCTGTCTTGTGAAGGACTGGAGTCTACGCAGACCGGTGCGCCATAGCCAGTCAGAGGTACCGTAGGCCTTTATGCAAACAATGCAATTTGCTACAAGGGCCTACCATCATTCACTTTGAACTGGACTGTGTTTACTTTAGATCATTAGAACACATTCAGCAAAAGCCACAAAATACACTTGAATGGATTTCTGCAGATTTGTAGCCAAATACCATGGGAGTCCAGCTCCCTTTCCCTATATGCACATCAACAACAACAAGATCAACAACTAATGCCAGCCAGAGCAAGATTAGCTCAAATCTAATGAAGGAACATTAGATAAACCCTCTCAAACTGATAGGGTGGCGCAGCGGTCTACGCCACTGCATTGCAGTGCTAGAGGCATCACTACAGATCTGGGATTGTTCCCGGCTGTGTTGCAGCCGGCCGCGACCAGGAGACCCATGAGGCGGCGCACAATTGGCCCAGCATCGTCAGGGTTAGGGGAAAGTTTGGCCGGCTGGGATGTCCTTTTCCCATCGCGCTCTAGCGACTCCTTGTGGTGGCTGGGCACTTGGGCGCCAGTTGTACGGTCAACAGCTGTACAGTGTTTCCTCAGACACATTGGTGCGGTTGGCTTCCGGGTTAAGCAAGCAGTGTGTCAAGAAGCAATGCAGCTTGGCGGGGTCGTGTTTCAGAGGACTCATGGCTCTCGACCTTTGCCTCTCCAGAGTCCGTATGGGAGTTGCAGCGATGGGACAAGACTGTAACTACCAATTGGATCAACAACAGCAAAAAATTGCACTGATAAATGATGGGGACTAGCCTGCTCGTCCTCTGCAGCATGTGTTGTCCCAATCAAGCACCCAAGCTAACTGGCTAAAGTTGGCTAGCTTGCTACTTCCAGAAACACATGAGAGAACATCTCATTCTGACCATTTTACTCGCCTTAGCAGAGCTGGTTAGGCTGTTTACATGTTTTACAGAGCGTTCGTGAACAACAATTACTTTTTTGCCTAGATAGCTAGCTAACGAAGCGATTCACATTTATTGCTAGCTAAACAAATGACACCCCAAACTCTAGCTGTGTAACCGCCAAAAAACGATACGGGGAAAAGTCAGTCACTCACCCACACCTCCAATTACATAACGTCCTCCTAGCAGCAATCTAGTTAGCTAGCTAGCTAGTGTTAGGCGCTGTGTTTTATCTTGCTACATAAATAGATACGGTAGCATATTAACCACGTTATGACTGACTTGTGATCATTGTCCTTACTAGTTTGATTGTATTGACATTCCCAGCCTTAGTTACATTTGTCAGTTTTTGTCCCCCAAAAATTATAATTGAAACAAACAGTGCATCCTGAATGGTGGTAGCAAACAATGTACCATGCCAGCAGTGATTTACAACCTGATATCAATATTTAGCAGACTACCAAGAAATGTATTGGTGAATTATATTAATCATGCATTGAACTGCATCTATTCTTCCAAAATGCCTTAGTGTACATCATGGAATGTTGAGTCAAATAGAACCAATTTTTATAACGTTTGTAGCATAAACTGGGAATTTGATTGTTTGTTTCACATTTGCAAAGCAGTTAAAACACCGTCTGTTCCACTTTAATTCACATACAAGTCAATTTGTCCCAATACTTTTGGTCCCCTAAAATGGGGGGACTATGTACAAAAAGTTATATAATGTCTAAACGGTTCAACCAATATGGACGAATACCCTCAAATAATACCTTCAAATTAAAGCTGACAGTCTGCATTTTATTAACCTCATAGTCATTGTATAATTTCCAATCCAAAGTGCTGGAGTAAAGAGACAAACAAAATTTCACTGTCCCAATACTATTGGAGCTCACTGTATGTATTTCTCTTGTCCAGATGGGAGAGGGCAGTGTGTGTATTTCTCTTGTCCAGATGGGAGAGGGCAGTGTGTGTATTTATCTTGTCCAGATGGGAGAGGGCAGTGTGTATTTCTCTTGTCCAGATGGGAGAGGGCAGTGTATGTATTTAAATCAAATCAAATATATTTATATAGCCCTTCGTACATCAGCTGATATCTCAAAGTGCTGTACAGAAACCCAGCCTAAAACCCCAAACAGCAAGCAATGCAGGTGTAGAAGCACAGTGGCTAGGAAAAACTCCCTAGAAAGGCCAAAACCTAGGAAGAAACCTAGAGAGGAACCAGGCTATGTGGGGTGGCCAGTCCTCTTCTGGCTGTGCCGGGTGGAGATTATAACAGAACATGGCCATGATGTTCAAATGTTCATAAATGATCAGCATGGTCCAATAATAATAAGGCAGAACAGTTGAAACTGGAGCAGCAGCACGGCCAGGTGGACTGGGGAATTATCTTGTCCAGATGGGAGAGGGCAGTGTGATAGCGATCGATTCCTCCGTGGATCTGTTGGGGCTGTACACAAATTGTAACGGGCCTAGAGTTCAAACAAAGGATCCAACTCATGGAAGTTGAATTTCTGGTGGAAATGCTGTTCAGTGACCACCGATCTAATACCCAAAAGTTATTTCCGGCTGTAGTTAATAATGTAATACATTGAAAACCATTGCCGCCGTTCATTACCTTGTCTGTCCAGCAGGTCTCCCTTTCCCCTGAGCCTCCCTTTCTAAACAATAGCCATACAGCTCTTAGGTTTAGCCTTTCCCTGCCTTGCATGCCCAGGCAACTACTTTTAGCTTTTTGCCATTCTCAGTGCAGGTGGTACACAAAACCCTGAAATCCTTAGATCAGAGAAAGCCTGCAGGTCCTGATCTTTTGGATCCCTGCTTTTTAAATCTGGCAGCTGATTTCATAGCTGAACCACTTACATCTTTGTTCAATCTAACCCTGGAATGTAATGAAATTCCAAAGATCTGGAAATCAGCATTTGTCCTACCACTTTTAAAAGGGGGAGATCCAACTCTTTTAAATAATTATAAGACAATCTCAAAGCTGTCACCCCTGGTGAAAATACTTGAAACCCTTGTAAGTGAACAGCTAAAAGAGTTTTTATTTACTAACTCTATTTTATCAATGTACCAAATCGGGCTTCAGGAAGAATCATAGCACAATTACAGCAGCCATGAAGGTTTTAAATTATATCACAGCACCGTGTCTCACTTTTTATTGATCTCTCTAAGGCTTTTGATACAGTTGATCATGCTATACTAAGGCAGAGATTGTCGAGTGTAGGTCTTTCGGAGCATGCAGTTGCATGGTTTGCTAACTATCTGTCTGATAGAACCTAATGCACTCAATTTGATGGGCTTATGTCTGTTAAATAATCTGTCTTGAATGGTGTGCCCCAAGGCTCTGTACTTGGTCCTCTCTTACACACTATTTATATAAATGATTTAGACAAAAATGTCCAAAATGCACAACTTCATTTTTATGCTGATGATACTGTTATTTACTGTTGTCCCGCATCTCTTACAAAAGCTTTCCAGAACATGCAAACTGCTTTTTATACAGTTCAACATACCTTGTGTCAATTGAAGCTTATCCTCAATACTGACAAAACTAAACTAATGAAGTTTTCTAATCCAAGAAATCTGAACCTTTCATCTATCAACCTGTCAGGGCAAGGAGATTGAGGTTGTAACCTCATAAAAATGTATTTGAATTTTAATTGATGCCTCTCTTTTAAATTGCATATTCAACAACTTGCAAAAAAATTGAAGCTGAAATTGGGATTTTATTTTAGGAATAAGGCCTGTTTTTCTTTTGAAGGCAGAAGGAGGCTAGTATCAGCTACATTTATGCCTAGACTCTATGGGGATATTTTATATATGAATGCTTCCGCTCAGTGTTTGAGATCAATTGACACTCTTTACCATGGCACTTTGAGATTTATTTTAAACTGCAAAACCCTTACGCACCACTGCACTTTGTATACCAGGGTTGGCTGGCCTTCTCTAGTTACTCGTAAGCTCAATCACTGGTATACTTTTATTTACAAAGCCATTTTGGGTTTACTACCTTTTTATTTGTGCATTTTTATTGTTCAGAAATGTGGTGGGTACTCTCTTCATTCGCTGGACTTTATCCTGCTAACTGTTCCAAATGTCCGAACTGAATTTGGTAAAAGGGATTTTATGTACTCTGCGCCATCGTCTTGGAACGCCTTACAAAATACTTTTAAACTGGAAGAACTTGTCCCGATTGGTGTTTTTAAATCACTGATGAAGGATTTTGAGGCTGATTCCCTGACCTGTCAATGTTTTTAATTTGCTGTTTTATACTCTTGTGAATTCAATGGTTTTTACTAGATTACTTGTAGTTTTTCATGTTGTCTGTCTGTATTTTTTTTTGTAATGACTTGGTGCTGCCTATCTTGGCCAGGGCGCTCTTGAAAAATAGATGTTAATCTCAATGAGCCCTTCCTGGTTAAATTTTTATCTAAAAAAAAAAACAAGCTAAATGGCAAGTACATTGCAAACCTATTCTATACCACCCTGACAATCAAAACAGTAAAGTCCAACCCCATAATCTTAAAGTGAAGTGACAAACAGATTCTAGGTGGGTGAGCAGCACAGGGCATTGACTCAGCAGTTAAACAAACAGAAACACACAATTACAGGCTGAGGTCCCTGAGGGTCCAATTCCCAGAAGTCAGTACAAGTGGGAGCTATGGTGGAGCGTAATTGTGTGGTGCTGTGCTGTGTGTTTGTGCCGGTTAGACTCAAGGGTCACATGCAATCAACAGGAGAGAAAGCGAGAGGCAGGGATGTTGAGATCAGTAAATCTAAGGAGGTACAAGGTTGATGGATGCACACATACACAACACGTGAACTGACTGGAAAAATGTAAGGATCCGATCGAATGGATCAAGGACTTTTGACACCGCTAAACTAGAATGAGTTTGTTTTCATTCTATTACTATGGTTGACACACCAAGGGCAATTCCACATTTCACAAGTTTGGACATCACAGCGCAGCACAGCAGACACAGTAAAGTACAGTGCAGTAAAATACAGCACAGAACAGTAGATTAGGGTAGAGTTCAGTACAGTGCAGTAGAGTAGAGTTCAGTACAGTACAGCACAGTAGGGTAGAGTTCAGTACAGTGCAGTAGAGTTCAGCAGAGTGCAGTAGAGTAGGGTAGAGTTCAGTACAGTGCAGTAGAGTAGAGTTCAGTACAGTACAGTACAGCACAGTAGGGTAGAGTTCAGTATAGTGCAGTAGAGTAGGGTAGAGTTTAGTACAGTGCAGTAAAGTTCAGCAGAGTGCAGTAGAGTAGGGTAGAGTTCAGTATAGTGCAACTGAGTAGGGTAGAGTTCAGTACAGTGCAGTAGAGTAGGGTAGAGTTTAGTACAGTGCAGTAGAGTAGGGTAGAGTTCAGTATAGTAGGGTAGAGTTCAGTACAGCACAGTAGGGTAGAGTTCAGTACAGCACAGTAGGGTAGAGTTCAGTACAGCACAGTAGGGTAGAGTACAGTACAGTACAGCACAGTAGGGTAGAGTTCAGTACAGCGCAGTAGGGTAGAGTTCAGTACAGTGCATTAGGGTAGAGTTCAGTACAGTGCAGTAGAGTATAGTTCAGTATAGTAAAGTAGGGTAGAGTTCAGTACAGTAGGGTAGAGTTCAGTGCAGTCGAGTTCAGTACAGTGCAGTCGAGTTCAGTACAGTGCAGTAGAGTAGGGTACAGTTCAGTACAGTAAAATAGGGTAGAGTTCAGTACAGTAGAGTATAGTTTAGTACAGTAAAGTAGGGTAGAGTTCAGTACAGCACAGTAGAGTAGAGTTCAGTGCAGTAGAGTGTAGTTCAGTACAGTAAAGTAGGGTAGAGTTCAGTACAGCACAGTAGAGTATAGTTCAGTACAGCACAGTAGAGTAGAGTTCAGTGCAGTAGAGTGTAGTTCAGTACAGTAAAGTAGGGTAGAGTTCAGTACAGCACAGTAGAGTAGAGTTCGGTACAGTGCAGTAGAGTATAGTTCAGTACAGTAAAGTAGGGTAGAGTTCAGTACAGCACAGTAGGGTAGAGTTCAGTACAGTGCAGTAGAGTAGAGTATAGTTCAGTACAGTAAAGTAGGGTAGAGTACAGTACAGTGTAGTAGAGTAGGGTATAGTTCAGTACAGTGCAGTAGAGTAGAGTTCCATACAGTGCAGTAGTGTAGAGTGCAGTACAGTGCATTACAATGTACTGTACTGCGAGAGAGAGAGAGAGAGAGAGAGATTGCTGAACATAACAGTATGCGAGTGGAAGGGAGGACAGTAGCAGGTGACCCAATTGTGGCTTGTGACTATTACGATTTCCCATTATAGCCTTTTCAGTTGCAGTAATTCAGTTTGAGTTTTTGATAATTCAAATTTTAAATCACAAAACGTATATCAGTAAAATCACTAACTAATTGTCAGGTCTATCATTACTTGTTAATTCTTCCTTTCTTTTTCAGCTTCAGACCAATGCCTACTTCTCACTTAAAACATAATTTTTTGTTTTTCAAATAGCCTTTAATTTGACACCCAATTTGAAATGCTCTTATGAACTAGTTTTTGTTGGTACATGTTGGTTCTCATGGGTACTTTTTGACGGAAATGCCATTGAGCTCCCACTGGGCACACACTGGTTGAATCAACTTTGTTCCCACGTCATTCAATGGAATCGATGTTCAATTCACATCTGTGCCCAGTGGATGTCTATATGCCATTATAATATGGAGTGGCTGTCTCTTCAGAACAATTACCCAGCTCTTTTTTACACTGACAATTTTTCGAGCAGCTGTGGGCATCTGGGGCCTGGGTATGATGGCACTTAAAAATAAACTGGAAACCAGGGAGTGGAGGGTCGACTGCACACCTTTCAGGACCAACAAGGTTTGGGATGAGAGCCCATTTGCTATCCATCCTCAAGATGCCACAGCCACCCCCACCGGGCCCAACAGTCCATCCCGGATCAACATTGGGGGTTTCATGTGCAGATACATCCCTAGTGGCCATGCACTCAGCACCCATGTCACGTTGTTGCAACGTGTCCCCTTGGAATTTGGAGATATTTATTTCTGCACCTTGGCGGCGGTCATAGAGGGGCCTGCCTGGAGGCCTCGGTTCAGGCCTGGTTCTCAGAAGTTTGAGGAGACTCAGACTTGGTGCATGGATGATCAAGTAGGTCGAGTTGCTATTTTGAAGAAGAAGAAAAAAAATGTAAAAAAATATTCAACCTTTATTTAACTAGGCATGACAGTTAAGAACAAATTCTTATTTACAATGACGGCCTACCCTGGCCAAACCCTCCCCTAACCCAGACGGCGCTGGGCCAATTGTGCGCCGCCCTATGGGACTCCCGATCATGGCCTGTTGTGATACAGCCCAGATCAAACCAGGGTCTGTAGTGATGCCGCTAGCAGTGCCTTAGACCGCTGCGCCACTCGGGAAATGCCAAGGCATTTCACTGTGCCAAGATGGTGGCCTCCTTAAAATTCTGGTGTTTATTATTATGGCGGTGACCTCTTCAAAGAATTATGGTTTAATCGTTGTGGAGACACAATTTGAGAGGTCAAGTGAGTGTAGCATCATGCAGCGGGGTGATGGTTGTGACTGAATGTGGCCTGTGTGTGTGTTTATGTGGGAGTTTTGTCCGTGTATGTGTCTCAGTGTGTTTTGTCTCAGTGTGTAACCTCCATGTCCAACAGGGCTGTTTTGACACCAGGCACTTCAGTGAAGCGATTTCCCTGAGTGGGGACCTGATGCTCTCTCGACTGAAACTGAACTAAAAATAAACCTGCCAGCTGCTTTCTGATGCATTTAGGCCAGTGGGTACAGAGAACCGAGGGCTGCACAGTATGACATAACATGGGAGAGTTGGGGAGGGAGGCTGTGTGTGTGTGTGTGTGTGTGTGTGTTGAAATCAAAGACGTGCTTCATGAATTTTGGGCCATCCAGTGACCACTGCCATTTGAAAATTAGGAAGGCAGGCCATACTAAATTAGGAAATAAAAATTATTGGCATGGAAATGGATACTGATATGGAGGGGGAAATTAAATTAGTTGCAAGAAATCGATTTATCAACATACCTAACTAATGTCCTACAGTAACCTTTCAACACAGACTACCAAAACAAGAATCACAGCACATCAATCGTTCCAATAAGAGTAACAATCAAACTTCAAATGCATGAAATAGGTCTGCTACAACAAGCTTCACATTGTAACACTGTTGTCATGGTAGCAGGGTAACACACAACACAGCAATGGGGTGAGAATATCCTATACATCCATGAAGATGTAGCCGCCAACTTCAAAGCAGCACCATTCCACTAAGGGTTAAAGGTCGCAATCGGAGGTGCCCAAACAGAAGAAGCAGTAGAGCAGCAGCTGAGAGCCCTTACCCAGAAGTCAGTGCTTCAGAAGGTGTCAATGCCACCTCCCAGATGTCATTAGCAGCAATATTTCACACATCCACCTAGAGGAATGCAGGTGGCCTCTAAACCATTTCAAACCAGCGTCATGTCTAAAGGCCTGAAACGTCAGCATACGTGTGAAGGTTTACAACCGACCTGGGAGCTCCATGTACAGAGTGTGACTTGTTTGGGTCGTGTCCAGAGGGGAGAGAGAGAACGTTTTAAAACTGGAGGTAGACTACCTGAATTTATCCATTATGAACACACACATTTTCCCTTTCTGTTGCAAAATGTTCCGCTACGGTGTGCCCTGCTGAACACGACCCTGAACTGAGGTGAACTACACCATAAAACTCTTTATGCAGCCAGTCACATATTAGGGGTTAGCATTTTGAGTCGTATTTACCAGTTGGGGGAGTGCGGGAGCTTTGATTTTCATTGCCTCAACATGGCTCCTGAAGTCCCTCGTGCGCCATTTACATAACTTGATCCCTGACCTTTGAGTGGAACCTTTCCCGACCGAGGCTGGGCCTCCACTGGCTGTCATCACCAGGGCAACAAAAGAGACATCTGTCATCGATCAACAGCACACAGAACTGGAGCAAAACTCCAGGCATGGTATGTCCATGTCCTGAACACATGAACACAACCTTTCCTCCATGCGAAACTGAGTAGGTCAGCAAGCAACCCACGGTGAAAAACATTAGCCATCATGATCAAAGTACATGATGGCTCCAAACACTGATCTTCAGTCAGTTTTGCATTCACCCACCTAATGGTTATGGTTAGGCAACAAAGCAACTTTCACACAACTTTTGTTGCAGTTGCAGGTTGCAAGTGACATCTCAAGCAACTGTGCTGATACATGAAGGAACTGAAGCACTATTTCAATGGCATGCAACATCCAATCAAAATGAAGCTGCTTTTGTCATTTCATTCCATATGGTTTTGGAATTGTCAAGACCAATGTCATCTGCTGCATTACATCGTGATTTCACAAAGTATGGGATTTTAATGAATGAATCCTTTATCGTCCCATAGGTACATTTGCTTGGCAACCTTACACGCATTTGTTCCAGACATACATATCACATCGGACCCCAGTAAGACTAGCTGTCGCCATTGGCGTTATTGGCACCTGATCCCAATAAATCAAAATAAAATAAATCACAAGACACTTCACTTAGCCTATACACAACATACACCAAATGTACAAAACATTAGGAACACCTGCTCTTTCCATGATATGGACTGAGCAGGTGAATCCAGGTGAAAGCTATGATCCTTTATTGATGTCACTTGTTAAATCCACTTCAATCAGTGTAGATGAAGGGGAGGAGACAGGTTAAAGAAGGATTTTTAAGCCCTGAGACACAAATTGTGTGTGTGCCATTCAGAGGGTGAATGGGCAAGACACATTTTCTTTTTATTCAAGAATGTGCCACCACCCAAAGGACATCCAGCCAACTTGACAACTGTGGAAAGCATTGGAGTCAACATGGGCCAGCATCCCTGTTGAACAGTTTCGACACCTTGTAGAGTCCAAATTGAAGCAGTTCTGAGGGCAAAAGTGGGTGTGCAACTCAATATTAGGAAGGTATTCCTAATGTCTGGTATACTCAGTGTACAGGACATACTTCACAAGACACAGACAATATTAGTTGGTAGGTCATTTTATTGTCCTTCTGTGTTAAGGAACCTGTTGCTGGTTGATATGAGGGGTAAACTCTGTGCATAAATAAGATAATCTCTACCCCAACCTAATGATAGACTGCTAGTGTCTGGGGTTCAATGCTCTGCTTCGCTCTCTGATCAGCTCTGTATTATTGGGAGGAAATGGATTCATCATGATTTCCATCCTCCCCCATTCTCACAATCAATGAACCAGACCCTGGGTCTACTGTGACACACACACATGAGGAAGGGAGAAAGGACAGGAGACAGGCCCTAGGACCAGTGTGTCTGGGCTGGCTCAGCTTGGTTGCCTACTGTGGTATCCCTGAGTTGTTCATCATTCTGGTGGTTGACAAGGGAAAATAAAACATTGAACTTTTTCTGGTAAATACCATGTATATGTATTCATTGGTTAATGTTGCATAGGCTTACATTTTTTAAGTCATATTAATAAAAAATCTGAGCAGTAGATCTCGGCATGCATTTTGACTCAGAAAGTGATCTTGCCTCAGAAAAGGTTGGTGTCCACTGGCCTGGTGGTTAGAGCGTTGGGCCAGTAACCGAAAGGTTGCTGGATCGAATCCCCGAGCCGACAAGGTAAAAATCGTTATGCCCCTGAACAAGGCCTACTGTTCCTCAGTAGGCTGTCATTGTAAATAAGATTTTGTTCTTAACTGACTTGCCTAGTTAAATGTAGGTTAAAAATAAATGTTTAAAAATGGAACATTAGCGAGTAAGATACTCTGAAGCAGTGGATGGTGTGCACGCCTCGAGTTGGACTAGAAGTCCACTGTGACGATGTGCACTGAGAGTCGGGAAGCAGGTTCAGGGAGTAAGTGTTTTAATAAATAAAACACAACATAATACAAAACAAGAAACACAAACAGACATGAAACAGCAACAGTAACGCCTGGGGAAGGAACCAAAAGGAGTGACATATATAAGGAAGGTAATCAGGGAAGGGATGGGGTCCAGGTGAGTGATGACGCGCAGGTGCGCGTAACGATGGTGACAAGTGTGAGCCATAATGAGCAGCCTGGTGACCAAAAGGCCAGAGAGGGAGCACAAGTGACAGTACCCCCTCCCCGACACGCAGCTCCAGCCACAGGACGCCGACCAAAATGACGATGCCGGGGATCAGGAGCAGACACCTCTGCAGAGGCGCGGGAAACCTGTCAATCTGACTGAGACGCAGGAGCTTGGCGACCTAGAGTGCCGGAGACAGAGCATACCCGACGTTACCCCCTCCCCGGCGCATTCGGCTCCAGCCGCAGGACGCCAACCTAAGGGACGATCCCTGGGAACCAGGCGGCTGCTGAGTATGCGCTTACCTTCCAGTGGATGGAATGAGCTGGCGCTCAGCACGTTATTTAGAAGAGGTCTGCGCGGGGAGGACAACCGGACATCTCCCAGACGATCAATGAACAAGGTGACCTTCTTCGTCAACACCATGATCAGCTGGCTCAACTGGGGACGGCCATGAAAGAGGTTCTCCACAGTCTACAACTTCTCAACAGCGGAGGATATTCTAGAGCCAGTCTACACAAAGAGTCAGCGGAGGATATTCTAGAGCCAGTCTACCCAAAGAGTCAGCAGAGGATATTCTAGAGGCAGTCTACCCAACGAGTCAGCACACCGGCCCATTAAGCAACCTGCTCAGGTCGGCGATGCCTGTTTATCCCTCCTGGAGAAATATGACGGGGCACCATCCAAATGCCGTAGCTTCCTCCATCAGTGCTCCCTCTATTTTGCACATCAGATGGGAGCTCCCACCACCGAGAGGTCTAAGGTTGCCGTGGCTTTTTCTCTGCTGACTGGGCGGGCATTGGAATGGGCTACGGCCGTCTGGAAGAGAAGAGAGGAGGAGCTCGAGTCTTATGAGGGGTTCGTGGCTCTGTTTAAATGGATTTTCGATCATCCTTCGGAGGGCAGAGTTGGAGGTGAGCGTCTGCTTCAGCTCTAGCAGCGGAATCAGACGGCTGCTGAGTATGTGCTTACCTTCTGGACAGTAGCAGCTTCCAGTGGATGGAATGAGCCGGCATTCAGCACGTTATTTAGAAGAGGTCTGCGCGAGGAGATCCAGATGGAACTGGCCTGCCGAGATGACAACCTCACCCTGGACGCACTCGTTGGGATGACAACCTCACCCTGGACGCACTCGTTGGGATGACAACCTCACCCTGGATGCACTCGTTGGGATGACAACCTCACCCTGGACGCACTCGTTGGGATGACAACCTCACCCTGGACGCACTCGTTGGGATGACAACCTCACCCTGGACGCACTCGTTGGGATGACAACCTCACCCTGGACGCACTCCTTGGGATGACAACCT
The DNA here is from genome assembly GCF_057628025.1 of Oncorhynchus mykiss. NCBI lineage: Eukaryota > Metazoa > Chordata > Actinopteri > Salmoniformes > Salmonidae > Oncorhynchus > Oncorhynchus mykiss. The sequence continues at coordinate 18,399,467 of NC_143051.1, read as the reverse complement.
CACCCCGGACGCACTCGTTGGGATGACAACCTCACCCCGGACGCACTCGTTGGGATGACAACCTCACCCTGGACGCACTCGTTGGGATGACAACCTCACCCTAAACGCACTCGTTGGGATGACAACCTCACCCTAAACGCACTCTTTGGGATGACAACCTCACCCTGGACGCACTCGTTGGGATGACAACCTCACCCTGGACGCACTCGTTGGGATGACAACCTCACCCTGGACGCACTCGTTGGGATGACAACCTCACCCTGGACGCACTCGTTGGGATGACAACCTCACCCTGGACGCACTCATTGGGATGACAACCTCACCCTGGACGCACTCACTGGGATGACAACCTCACCCTGGACGCACTCGTTGGGATAACAACCTCACCCTGGACACACTCCGTCTGGATAACCTCCTCCGGGAGCGTCGGCATCTACATAACTTCTCCCTCCTTCAGCGGGTGTTCGGGATCAGAGCCTGAACCCATGGGGGTAGGGGTTACGCGCCTTCCTGCAGCGGAACGACGCAGACGGATACAGCTGGGGCGTTGTCTGTACTGTGGCCAAGGAGGGCACAAGCGCCAGCCGTGTCCGTTACTTCAGAATCAGGGGTCCACTAGAGCAGAGGGACGGTCACGTGATGTTACATCACCTGGACCAGGAGTGAGTATTCCCTCTACTGCTCTTCCGGTTAGACTCTTTAGTACCCATCACTCTGACTGACTGTCCCTCATGCCCTGTGTCCACAGATTTAGTGGATTCCGACGTCGCGGGGAACAGACCCTTGCCTCCTCTCTCAATATTACTACCTACCCGCTCTCCTCTCCTTTTCCAGTTCAAGGTCTCGACTGTCGGCCTCTAGGATCCAGAACCATCACACATCACCCAGCCACTGACCCTTACTGTGGAGCCAAATCACCAGGAAAACATCCCCTTCTTCATCTCCAGTACACCCGTTCACAAGATCATCCTCAGCCTACCTTGGTTTCAGCGGCATGACCCTACCATCTCATGGTCGAGGATGAGAATCACTGACTGGTCACCTGAATGCCGGAAGACCTGCTTTCCTGTCCCCTGTGGTTCCACGTTGGTTGAGAGTCCTGTGGTTGCCCTCCAGCCCAACATCCTGGAGGAATATCTAAGGGAGGTATTCTCCAAGACCCGCGCTACCGGTCTCCCTCCTCATCGCCCCTGGGACTGTGCCATCGACCTGTTTTCCAGTGCTACACCTCCGAGCAGACGCATCTACTCTCTGTCTGTGGCTGAGACCCAGGCCATGGAAGACGACATTCAAGAGGCGCTATTCTGTGACGATGTGCGCTGAGAGTCGGGAAACAAGTTCAGAGAGTGAGTGTTTTAATAAATAAACGCAACATAATACAAAACAAGAAACATGAACAACGCACAGACATGAAACAGAAACGATAACACCTGGGGAAGGAACTAAAGGGAGTGACATATATAGGGAAGGTAATCAGGGAAGTGATGGAGTCCAGGTGAGTCTGATGGTGACAGGTGTGCGCCATAATGAGCAGCCTGGTGACCTAGAGGCCGGGGAGGGAGCACACGTGACATCCATTCCGAATACCTCTTCTCCATATCTTGGAGCAGCCTCTGGGATAAGTTCGATTGCCCTGGAGGGGTACGAACAAAGGATCCAATTCGGGAAAGTCGTATTTCTGGTCGTACTGCTGGTGATATCCAAAAGTTCTTTCCGGCTGTACACTACTGGTCAAAGGTTTTAGAACACCTACTCATTCAAGGGTTTTTCTTTATTTTTACTAGACATCAAAACTATGAAGTCACACATATGGAATCATGTAGTAACCAAAAAAACTGAGGTGGGGGAGGGATAGCTCTTGAATGAGTAGGTGTTCTAAAACTTTTGAACAGTAGTCTATGTAATAAAATAAAAAACATTCTGAGCTAATAATGTAATACTGTAAAGTTGCTTGGGAGCTAGAAGCAGAGCTGCCATGTCTGTCAGCGCCATCTTCTTAGCAGCTATAGCCTAGTGGCTGATTTCTGCTTTTTCCAAGTGCCTCAGACGCCATAGGACCACATATTAAAACCTCTACTTGGCATTTGTCACCAATGCCGGCCGGGCGTTTTCAGACAGAACACCCCACAATGACTAGGTGTGCGTTACTGTTAAGCAGGGGGCTTTGGGTGTCTAGGTGGCACAGTGAGTCATTCTGTGTGTGTGTGTGTGTGTCTGTGTGTAATTCCTGCGTTACGTAGAGTCTGAGAAAAACAGGTCAGTCAGCCTGAGTCGTGACTAAACACAGACACCAGGAGTCCCTCCCGTTCCCTCCCTCTACCAATCTCGCTCTCGTTTCCCTGAATTGTAATTTAGTCAGCTATTACAGAATTGTCTCTCAGTGTGCAAGCAGAGCAGCAAACAGATTTCTCTGACAGTGCTCATGACAACACTCACAGCAGCTCCTCTGGGTCCAATCACAGCCACAAGCAGTGCATCTTTACAGCCCTGAAACAACTCTGTTGAAGTATCCCCTATGTACAGATCTAGGATCAGCTTCCCCTCCTCCAATTGTAACCTAAACCATTAGAGGAGAAAACGCTAAACGGACTCCAGATCAGCGTCTACGGGCCACTTCAGCCTACACTAGACATATCACTTTGCTTGAGGGCTCTGAGAAGAGGGAATTCAAATCAAACTAAAATTAGAGGATGGGTGTTTAAAGACCACTCATTCATCACAACAACATACTGAATGCAGGTGCTATGTTATGGAGAAAACACAGCACATTAAAAGTCAGTTCGTTTGCCGTCTGTTCGCTTGCTGTCTGCGCGGTGTGTTATAGTGACCGCCAGGGGGAAACAGACAGACATCATTTTCGCCCGTTTCTACATATAGAATCGGTTTGCAAATTAGTGCCGGCACTTGAACAGAGGTGCCTACCAGCCTGGCCGTGCCTTTTGGTTAAGTAAACATTGGCTATAGGCCTTTAAATGAGCAGATTTACATGTAGTGTACATGGTGAACGTCCATCACAGTCACTACCTTTGTTGTTCTCCACAGATAAATCTGACCCGATTCCAGTCATTGTTTTGAATCAAGATTGTTTTTAACCTTGTGTTCACTTGACTGTGAACTGTGTCAAAGCCAAGGCTATTAATGCAGAAGAACAGGTCCAGAGTTACAGACACACACACTATACTCAACAACAGCAGAGCACCACTTCCCCTAGCTTTAGATAGATAGATAGATAGATAGATAGATAGATAGATAGATAGATAGATAAATAATGGGTGAACTGAAAGCAAGGAGGATGGAAAATAGATTATAGGAAGAGGGAGAAAGAGATGGATTGAGAGTGAGATCATTCCAGAATATGAAAGAAATTGAGAGGGAGCGAGAGAGAGAGGGATCAGAGAAAGGAAAGACAGTGAATTAGATGAGCTAAATGTAGGCTAGAATGAAAGGGCTGGGGATTTGGCAACAAGAGATCTCTCTCTCTCTGTATGTATTTTTATTTGACATTATAAAATCTATTTTTCCCCTAGTTGCTCTGGGAGTCAGAATTCCCACAGCTATCAGTAGGTCAGGACTATCCCATCGTGGTTTTGGTGAGTCCCCCCCCCCCATGTTGTCAGTAATGGGTCAACTGTGCGCTAAGGAAAGTCCTGGTAGTTGAACTACTTGGCTCAAGTGGTCAAGCTACACTAAGAGCTGCTCAGGCTTCTCTGGGATCGCCTCGTCACACACCATCGCAGAGGGATCGCCTCGTCACACACCATCGCAGAGGGATCGCCTCGTCACACACCATCGCAGAGGGATCGCCTCGTCACACACCATCGCAGAGGGATCGCCTCGTCACACACTAAAATTGTCCTACTCCACTCACTTGCTCCGGCTTTGGGCAACACCACAGCTTTGATTCAGAAACCAAAGGAAGCGGCTCACATTCTGGCTGTGTGTTCAAAGGGATATTCCCATTCCCTGCAGCTGGATGATTTCAAATGACACACACAAAGCTAGGCTAATGTCACGGAGCTTCCTGTCTCAGAGAGTCACAGCCGGTGCCCCAATCTGCATAGAAAACACCATTTCTGCATTACAAATGTAACACTATTCCATACGAGGGCTCATAGGGCACTGGTTAAATGTAGTGCACTATATAGGGAATAGGGTGGCATATGGGATGTGCAACATGAGAGAGAGGAAAGACCAGGCAGAGTAAACCTACCCCCGTCCTCACCCCACTTCTCTGCCATACAAATATGTATGTATTCTGCTTCCTTAAAGTTGGAGTTCAGTGCAGTACATTAAAGTACAGTTAGGTACAGTAAGGTAAAGTACAATGGGTATTTTTTTTTAATGCTAATTAGATTTCCACGCGTACATCGACTCATACCATTACAAAACACTATACATTGTATGTTTGGGACTTTTACCATTGAAGACTATAACATTGAAATCATTAGAACTGCTGTAGCCCAATGGTTTAGTTGTTCACCAGAAATGGGCCAACTAATCCAGAAACTTTTTGGAGGGAATAAACCACACACAGAGGGGACGTTTCCTGGACACAGATTTAGCCTAAGAGATGGACAAACTGAATTGCTTTCATGGAGGACTGGCTTAAATTGTAAGGTTGACCACACAATTTATTGTCATCATGAGCAAAAGCTATTGGTTTTCTACCCAAAGTTGCAAAGAAAATGTTGTGATCTATATAATAAACACAAAAGACAACGTCGATAAAAGGGTGTGGCAGGTACAGCTGCATCTAGTGGGCAAATTCTGTTAATTTCAAACTAATTTACTATGGTAAATAATAAATAATGCAAGTTACTTCAATGGCTAATTTCTCTGAACAGGGGGGGGGGGGGGGGGGGGGGTGAACGGCCAGATTCACAGGGAATACATGACATAGTATGAAGAAGCAATACTCCAAGCCACAGCTACATACTACTTGTCAGACAGAGAACTGATACTATATACTAGTTGTTTGGGTTGGATTAGCATGGAGGTCTGTGGGTGGCTTTTGATCAGTTTATTGAATTCCCCATGTCTTACTTAATGATAGGAAGAAGTTTGGTCCGAATTAGATATTGGGTACTACATTTAATTAATACTATATGAATCCTATAAATTAAAATAACTAATTTGGGTGCAATCAACTAGCTGAATCTCCCTGATCAAATTATATTTCTACAAAATAATGTTTCAGGAACACTAATCTTATCTGTTTCTGACTAACAAATCAATTCCAAAACAATCTGACAGTCAAAATCCTCCTGTGCTTTTTGAGGTGGAACGACCCACTGATTTTGTGGAAGTCGCTGTTTATTTTCTGAAAGACCAGATGTAGAGCAGCAACTTCACAACTGGGCTAAATACAGGGTTGTGTTCATTAGGGACTAGAGAAAGAAAACAAGTGTTTCTCATTGGAAAGGTACAGAGCTGAATGTAGAGTGCAAATGCAGAAACAGGCTAAATTAGGCTAAAATAACAGGGTTGTGTTTATTAGGGCAGGGTTTCCCAAACTCGGTCCTGGGGCCTCCCGCACAGTTTGTTTTTTGCCCTAGCACTACACAGCTGATTCAAATAGCCAACTCATCATCAAGTTCGAGGACCGAGTTTGGGAAACCCTCCATTAGGGCACAAGAGAAAACAAAAATAAGTGTTTATCATTGTAAAGTTTCAGGTAGTATCTCCTGTTTCACATTATTTTATTCCATTACGTGTCTACTGAATACGACCCCGTCCTAAACGGAGCAGCAGGCATCTGGCCAAGACCAGACCTCAATAACAACCACAACTAGACGTCTGGAAGCATCTCGAACGTCATTTAGACTGAGTGGAGAAAACCACCGCTCCTTTCTCTGGCATGGGGACAGGGGGTCATGTGGACCCTTTCGAAAGAGAGGGAATTCTCAATGGCTGTACAGGTAGGACCAAAGCACTTGGTATAGCTTCCTTGTGAGGTCCCTCTCGTGGTGGAAGAGTAGAAGAGCTTTGTGGCCAAGCAATTCTCACTGGAATCCCAAAGAAATGCAGCAATGTGTATATGTAGAGATCACATTTCAATATAAAAGTGTAAACCATTTAAGAGCACATAGAAACAGCCCAACTCTTGATTCACCAGAATTTGTATTGGAGGACAAATTGCACCACAAACTCCGCTTACGCAGTGGTACGAACTCTCAACACCCAAGTCAACCAAATGGTCAATTGTAGTCTTCAGCTGTATAACCTACACTCAAGATGATAAGTCATATTGGATCATTACAGGGGAAACGGTTAGAAGTGTTATGGTCACCTCTCATTTTCACAAATATTGTAGCTTATACCCTATTTGACATCATCTGAAATGTTTGTGTGGTGCCCATCCATCATCGGTTGAGACACAGTATACTGCTGAATACAAGGTGGTTGTCAGTTATATCATATACATCGAATTCATAGAATTGGCCTATCGTTTGAGAACCCTGAAATTTAGCTGGTAAACCATTGACATTTAAATTGAATTGAAACTTTAACATCCAGTTACTACCAGAAAGATGGCAGCTGGTCCACCCATTTTCAAATGTCAATTTGCATGGGAATGTTTATTCTATTGTCTATATTTCTATTATTTCAATCAGTTTCCTATGGAAGATTGACAGTTGAATTTATAACAATGGATATCCCCACTCAAGTCAACATTCTCTGATGTGTGGACCTAAAAACATCTTCGTGGTAGCATTTAAAATGTTAGTACATTTATTAGCCAAAACATGGCACCTACCCTGTATTCAAGAGTATGCCATGTCTCAACTGATGGCAGGCACAACAAACACCTCAATTTATGTAAAATAGGGTCCAAGTTACAACATACACCCCCACCACCCCCTTTACCCTCAGAATAGCCTCAATAAATTGGGGAATAGTCCAAGGTATGGAAAGCATTCCACAGGGATGCTGGGCCATGTTCACTCCAAGGCTTCCCACAGTTGTGTCAAGTTGGCTGGATGTCCCTTGGGTGGTGGACCATTCTTGATACACACAGAAAACTGTTTAGCATGAAAAACCCAGCAGCGTCGCAGGTCTTGACACCAACTCAAATATTTTGTCTTGCCCATTCACCCTTTGCCCATTCACACAATCCATGTCTTAATTGTCTCAAGACATAAAAATATATATATTTTTAACCTGTCTCCTCCCCTTCATCTACACTGTTTGAAGTGGATTTAATCAGTGGAATCAATAAGGGGTCATACCTTTCACCTGGTCAATTTATGTGATGGAAAGAGCAGGCTTTTAAAAATGTTTTGTATACTTTTTTTTGATAATTGCTGTTAAAGTTTTTTTTAAATGACAATTTAAAAAATATATATATAAATCATAAAACAATTTAACAAGCCTGTTTGTCAGCTTTCAAATGATATCAACCGTTTATATTTTTCAGTGATGAAGACATATTGAAAATGGGTCAATTTGAGCACCTCTATCTCAGGAATGTTTTGGCATTCAGGTCCAAAAAGTACATTTGTGACCACTTCTACTGTGGGGCGAACATGTAGGCATAGGGAAGGTTTCGTTCAAGTCAAAAGGGATGCAGTCAGAAAGTGATTGAAATCATATGGAATGACCTTACTTACTATCGACGTTAGTTTCATGGTTGAAGAATAAAATAACCTGCCCTACTTCTGCCTTCAATGATGCAACAATGCTGCAAATGTCCATAGCTATACATTGTGACATAATGTAGTCTAATCTACATGGTGGTTACAAAGTAGCAAGACATTACACGATCCTTCCACTCAAATGTTACATTGTATCGCATTGTTGCTACTTCGACAAAAAAGAGATAACAGAACAAGAGACGTGGAATCATGTTTAGACTGTCTGCATCGGCCGCATTCGATTAGTCGAGATTGAGAACTCTATACAATCTCAAGTTCAGTCGCCATCTAATCAATCGTTATCATTTCAAACTTGCTTGCCACGAACTTAGTTGGCTATAGCTAATGTTGCCAAGCTACCCTGACCAAGAAGCAGGAAGACACCCCGCACTGTCGCAGGCAGAACGCATGCATTTGCACAGCGATCTCAGCGCATGGCTGTTGGAAATTGTCATAACGTTATATTTCGAGCTATGTGCAGCAGTCTGGCCGGAAATAGACTATTTGTCAATAGATAGAGTAGTGTCTAAACAAGTTATTAGCCTACTGGTGTAGGTTTGTGATTAGTAGTTTACTCACCAGTCGTTTTCTTGCTGATAAAATCTGGGCTGAAACTACCGGTAGGTCCAAGGTGGAGTATTGGCTTCATGTGCACTGACGTTCATCCCACTAGCTACGTGCGTCAGTCAAGATTCTGAATGCATGATTTCGGGACAAATGGGAAAAGCATGAAGTCGTTATAGCGGGAATTCGAATCGCCGGCTGGACTGGGCTACACAAACTCTATGCTGTGGACCACCAGATGGGCTCCCGAGTGGCGCATCGGTCTAAGGCACTGCATCTCAGTGCTAGAGGCGTCACTACAGACCCTGGTTAGATTCCAGGCTGTATCACAACCGGCGTTACTGGGAGTCCCATAGGCACAATTGGCCCAGCATAGCTAGGGTTTGGCTGGGGTAGGCCTTCATTGTAAATAAATGAAAATAATAATAATTAGTTCTTAACTGACTTGCTTAGTTAAATAAATATTTTTAAAATGTAAAATGCACAGGACTTGGAGATGACAATGGTTATTCTCTGCAGCCCTATTATAGCCTACTAATGTGATGAGTTCAAGCCGGTTCAAGCCCATGTAGGCCTAGCCCATTTAATATTACCTAGAGCTTTCCAAAAACACAATCTTCATAGTCGTGAAAAAAATGAATACAAAAATCATGTTAATTATTTATAGACTGGACATCACTGCAGGGTTAACCTAAAGTAGCACGCTGTATTGAAACTGCATTGGCAAGCCTGGCCTATCAATCAGCCTACAAAATATCTCAGTGTAGTCCTAGAATTGAGGTTACTTTTCGCTGAACAGTAGTTAATTTCCTGTCCAACATTTCCATCTAGTGAAGAATTGTTGAATCACATTCAATCGAATGTTAGGATGGAGAACGCTATACAAAGCAGGATTGCCTAAACTATACACAGGCAAGAAAAAAAGCATTTAGAAAACAGTCCCCTGTTTATCTGCTTTTCAATTATAGGCTAAAACTGTGAGTTGCAAGGCAGCACTTCACATCATTCCGAATGTTATAGTCCTGTGAATGTCTAATGCATATTTAGTGGATGCAAATGCCACATAATCCCTTGTTATACAGAACGCATTAGCTGGGACAATGGAAGAGATGAGTGAGGTGAACATAATTTCAATGAGGTCAGGCCCTTTGTATATAACGACATTTAAATACCAACAAAAAAAAAGTTTGTGGAAAATAGCTGACCAACCAACTTAAATCATCCATTTGATAAAAATGTCCAGTTATTTAGGTAGAATGGAAGAAAGAAAAAACATGTTATGATATAATTTATAACAAATACATTCTTAAAGAGTACAAGAGTACAAAACATAATGAATACAACGAGGTGATGAATCAAACGTTTTTAAATCTGCCCTTTCCTTGATATTGCAGCCATTGAAATTTAGGTCTTACATTGAACTTCGTTTTGTATAGATACCCAAATTATCATATAATTAGATTAGGACCATCCTACTTTTATTGCGAATTAGATTTGAACAAAGAACGAATCTGATTTCTATGTCTACGAAATTTAGCATCAACCTGTAATGAAAAACATCAGCTGGCTACAAAAGTCCAAGTTTTTCTTAGATGTTTTCTTTAAATGAGAGGTTCCAACTGTATCAACAGACATTTATAAACGCATACATTGACATTGTCTAGGTTATAGATGAACAATGTATACAAAATGTTACCAATTTAATCAGGGATGGGAGCATATGAATGCGTAAAAGTAGCTTATTAAGTTGTCATAAACTTTAATGAGGCAAAAACGACTTAAAAGTGCATAATGTGAAGTGAAAAACGTTTTTTTCTCCATGTAAAATGGTGATCATCATAAGCATATGTAGGCACAAGGTACTACTACACGTACAGGTGTGCATTCCAGGTTAACTAGACCTATAGGACCTTTTCAAACCAGGATATGGTGGTAAACAGCGGGGCGGGCCCTGAGGAAATGTCCCTCAGACTTAACTTGGTTTCATTGATTCATTATATGGTTATTTTAAAACAATAATGGTCGAAATGATCAATGCAAGATCTATCCCTGAAGTTCAGGACATCTTCGTAAGCACGTCTTATAATTCACATGTCATTTGATAAAACAGTCAGTGCAGTCCACGTTGTTTTGTAATCATCGAGTAGGCTTTCAATATTGTTGGCTCAAATAGACTATTTATTTATTTCATTCTACTCAAATAACTGTATTAGACTGTAATAGATAAGCCTTACATGAGATAAACAACGCTGTTTTTTAAAACCTTCCTTCTACATATAGCCAGTAGTCTAACTCGTTTGAAAATAATATACATTTGAAGTTAATTTAATATGTAATTTTGGTTTTGTAAGCCTATACTGAATAAATTGTAAACGTACCTAAGTATCCAGTCTACTAAATATTTATCCAAGGGATTATCTAATGTGGCTAGACTAATACTTTCTACAAAACTGGAGCCTGAAGGCCCTACCTATAGTCCAAATAGTCTCCCCCATTTAGGTCTATCAGTTCCATTGTCCAGGGGCAAAAGGCTTACTGATGAGGCTACCTGTACCATTCACATGCAGCAAATCGTTTATCACAGGGCCATAACATTGGAACGTTTGGAAATCACAGTTTTGACCTAGCCCTGACCCATCCACAGATTATTTACATTTTTGTTCACAGTTTGTCTGTCTTTAGGGACAGGGTTCTAAACCAGGGGTACTCAACTCTTCTCCCACGAAGTCAGGAGCCTGCTGGTTTTCTGTTCTACATGATAATATTGATTTATTTTTCTTAAATGTAACCTTTATTTAATCTAGGCAAGTCAGTTCAGAACAAATTCGTATTTACAGTGACAGCCTAACCAGACAATGTTGGGCCATTTGTGTGCTACCCTATGGGAACAAATAAATGCAGTGGAACTGGCTTCGAGGTCTTATATCCGGAGACTGGTGGCAATCGCAAAATGTTGATTTTGTGGTCAAGTAACTATTTATTTGTGGATTTTGATTTGTGCTTGGGATCATTGTCTTGCTGGAAGATCCATTTGTGGTTAAGTGTCAGCCCAATGGTAGAGACATCCAGGTTTGGAGCTTAAATGCCGTTTGTGCTTGGTAAAGTTCATGATGCCAGTTCACACGTGTCCTACCTTTCCTAACATCAACATACAGTACCAGTCAAAAGTTTGGACACACCTACTCATTCAAGGGTTTTCTTTGTTTTTACTATTTTCTACATTGTAGAATAGTGAAGACATCAAAACTATGAAATAACACATATGGAATCATGCAGTAACCAAAAAAGTGTTCTCTTAACCAGCTTCATGAGGTAGTCACCTGGAATGCATAGTCCCACTAAGAGCAAACCAGATGGGATGCCGTATCACTGCAGAATGCTGTGGTAGTCGTGCTGGTTAAGTGTGCCTTGAATTCTGAATATATCATTGATAGTGTCACCAGCAAAGCAACCCCACACCATCACACCTCCTCCTCCATGCTTCATGGTGGGAACCATACATGCAGAGGTCATCTGTTCTCCTACTCTGCGTCTCACAAAGACACGGCACTTGAAACCAAAAATTGCGAATTTGGACTCATCAGACCAAAGGACAGATTTCCTCATTTATTTGGGCTGCAATTTCTGAGGCTGGTAACTAATGAACTTGTCCTCTGCAGCAGAGGTAACTCTGGGTCTTCCTTTCCTGTGGTTGTCAGTTTCATCATAGAGCTTGATAGTTTTTGCGACTGCACTTGAAGAAACGTTCAAGGTTCTTGACATTTTCCGCATTGACTGAACTTCATGTCTTAAAGTAGTGACTGTCATTTCTCTTTGCTTATTTTAGCTGTTCTTGCAATAATATGGACTTGGTCTTTCACCAAATATGGCTATATTCTGTATACTACCCCTATCTTGTCACAACACAACTGATTGGCTCGAACGCATTAATAAGGAAATAAATTCCACAAATTAACTTTTAACAAAACACACCTGTTATTTGAAACCGATTCCAGGTGACTACCTCATGAAGCCGGTTGTGAATCTCAAATATAAAATCGATTTTGATTTGTTTAACACTTTTTGGTTACTACATGATTCCATGCGTTATTTCATAGTTTGATGTATTCACTATTATTCAGCAACGTAAAAAAAAAAAAAAAAAAAACTTGAATGAGTAGGTGTGTCTAATCTTTTGACTGGCACATTACCAGTCAAAAGTTTGGACACACCTACTCCCCTGCATCTCAGTTGGATTTATAAAACAGGGTGATTTATGGAGCCCAACTTGGCAATGTGGTCGTACATTCCTCTCCCCATGTTAACACTCACAGTCACTTAACACTGAGAACTACAGGACAGTGGAGTCTATATAGTGAGACAGTTTGTGAATCAGAGCTGTTCAGCAAAGGAGAGGGCTATCCTGGGTTTACATTTACATCATGTTACTAAACATATGTAGCTAAATATACTGTATATTTAAATATAATATCATTACTTAGGCCTACTACTATTGTATATGTCAAATATATATTAAACACCCATGCATATATTTAATATGTCCTATGATTAAAGGCCTCAGTGTTCAATGTCTGGCTAATAGTAGTCTTTCTCTTTCCCCATCACATTGTCTTCAAGGATAGAAGGGGGACATGGTGGTGAGTGCTGTGACTGTGGATGTTGGAGTGTACACATTACTCTAAGAAGAATGGACTTTATAGATTTGATTTATTTAGATAGTTTTCTGAGTGTGACTGACCAATAAATTGCTTGGTTATGTATTTTAAAAGCCCAATAAAATCACACAGGAATGTTACAGAATCAATACACAATAGACACATAGCCAGGGCTGGTAGAGTATAGTTAGTTATATGTCAAAGAAGATGAAAGTCTTAGTGGGAGATTTATTAAGGTACAGCTACATGGGCCACTTTCAAAGAATTTGTTATCAAAGGAAATACTCATATGCCTTCACCACCAGTTAGCTACAACTGCACAGACAAAATAATTGCATTTATGAGTTTCATTGACAAATGTCAATAAAAAAATTTTTAAATTTCAGCCAAAGCAAAAATCTGCATGCATGTTCGTGAGAGTGTCAGCTTTACATAGATAACTTTTAATAGCTTTTAATTCTGACTCTACATACGTTTTTGTCAACAACAAAAAAGACCCAGCCCCCTTGTCTCACCATCACCGCTCTAGCTCAGTTAATCACATGGTTGACCCAGACACACTAGACGAATCCAATGGTACAACCCAGAAGTCTGTAGATCAACCACACAATGTTTACAAGGGGTTAAAAGTCTTAAATCATGCCAGGGCAACAGTGGGACTCTACCGACTTATAATGGGGAACAATAAAGCATACAAAACGCATGAACTAGTACTGGACGATATCAGCATTTTGAGTAAACAGGCTGCACGTTTGTCATATAATGATTTCTTAATAATAACGAAAATTATAGTCGAACCCTGGTAATCTAAAAATAAGAAAATCCTAAAGAGAAGGACAAACTGTACATGTCCCCCCCTCAGCGCCCCGCCCCGCCGTTTAACACCTTCTCTCAGTATGAAAAGGTCCTATAGGCCTAGTTAATGTAGAATGCACACCTTCTTTTGTCCTATTGTTCTAGCAGGACATATATCCAGAGGTCAGTCCAGGTTAACAGTTCCACTAAGCAAGGTCCTGATATCAGTGCTCTGTGTGACACTTGGTGTGAGAAGAACTCTACAACGAAAAAGATGCAGAACGTAACAGAGAACATCATGGGAACTCTCCTACCTCCACAGGCTCCGTCCAACGTTGTTCAGCGAAGGAAGAACCAACGTTATGGCAAGAAGAAGAGCACAACCTATCTGGGACTGATTGCTCATGTCATTCAGGACTCTCCAGACAAGATGCTCACATTTACTCAGGTAAAACCAATATATTGGATCACCCAGGGTGTAATCTCAATTGTGTTCTGAAAATGAATTACTAGTGCTTAATTAATGACGAGTGCTAATATGGAGTGTTATCATTTGCAGTTGATGGACAAGTTGGGAGCTTTCCTCTCAGGAGACAGAAAAGGCATCGAGAACAACATCAGGGTCTGCTTATCATCCAACGATTGTTTTGTCAAGGTATGTCCACAACAATTATATCAACTGTATCAGACCGTACTTATTGTATATTTCATTCAACCACCCTGAGATCAACAGACATTCATTTGTTTATCGTGTCTATCTATTTCAGGTTCCAGTCAGTCCATATATGCCACACTCAAAAAAGAACTTCTGGAAAGTCGACGAGAGTCAAATAACAGCGAAGATGGCAAGACGCCACTTCAAAGGCATACTGGACTTGTTCCCCGAGTTGTCCACCAAAGTGCGAATGGAGGCAGAACAGATATCAGAGCGCTTTGCAGCGGTCTTCTCACCACCAAAACCAACCCTCGCCAGCCCTCAAATGCAGAATAATAATGAGGTGAACTTTAGCAGTCCTTTCTCCATCGAATCCATCTTGAACAGAGACAGTCCTTCTCGTCTGAGCCCAAGACCCGCTCCATTGTCGGTTGTGTCCAGCGCGCCAACTGATCAACCGCCATTGCGCGCGGAGAGAGGAGTTGGAACCACGAGGATGAGCCGGGCCTCTCCACTTGTGGAGATGAACCTTGTTCCCCGCGCAGGTGACGGTTATCCCAGCTACAGGACAGTGGCAACCACAGTCCACGGAATCATTGGTGATGATGATGGAAGGAGTATCAAGAACGTGCGTATGTGTGCTGAGCCCTCCTACCCGAAATACTCCAGACCCAACGCTGCTCCTCGTTTTGCCGACCCACCGCGTAACTGTTATTTGAAGTACCCTGTGCCCAGGTACGCTTGTGCTGCTCACCATTTTGGATTGTAACTCATTTTTTTCTTCGTTTATTGTCATCGTGCACTGTTAACTTTTGTGTATTTTTTTAATAAAGTCTACTTGGAAAATAAAATTATGTAATCCAATTATTTTAATAGATATGATAACTGGGTAAATTAAAAAGCGCCCTACTGGGCACATACATTGAATTCAAGGTGAAATCAGCAAAACATTTCACAATGTCATTGGATTTAGGTTAAAAGTTTATTGAAAAAAATACGAAATGTCATTGCATTGATGACTTTTCTCAAATCCAGTTAGTTTTACACGTTAATTAAACGTCATCACATAGATTTTTGGGGTCGAAATGACGTGGAAACAACGTTGATTCAACCAGTTTTGGAACAGTGTGGCAGTACTGTATCCTCATGTTTCTTCCAGACTCTCATCAAGAGATATCCATGGCTAAATATACAATATTTATTCTATACACACTTTCTATCGAAAATCGAATGGCCTATGTTCATTTTGAACTTGTATTTGAAGTTGCATAGACCTATTTAAATGATTATAAACTGGGTGTTTCAAGCACTGAATGCTGATTGGCTGACAGCCGTGGTACATCAGACCTATACCATGGGTATGACAAAATATTTATTTTTACTGCTCTAATTACGTTGATAACCAGTTTATACTAGCAATAAGGCACCTAGGAGGTTTGTGGTATAAAGTATGGCCAATATACCACGGCTAAGGGCTGTATCCAGGCACTCCACGTTGCGTCCTGCGTTATAACAGCCCTTAGCCGTCGTATGTATTTTGGCCATATATCACACATCCTCGTGCCTTATTGCTTAATTATGCCATCGAAGCCAGTGTTTGGAGGATATTTTGGCCAATATTTGCCAAACCATGCCAATATACCCTCCAACATCGGCGTCGAGGGCATTAGCATTTTTATACCACGGGTTACCAACATATTCAAATAATTATTGACTTATTTTCGTTAAAAACGTTATTTTGTTATACATACTATTTCATTCTTCCACAATATATAGTCCCGACACAAATCTAGGGTTGCTAACCAAGCCGGCTTGTTGTTCGTTCTATAGGTTCGGTGGCTACAGACGTGACGCAGTCGTTCAGTTTCTGTATCTATGGATGCGACCCAGTCGTTTGTTCTAAATGTACCATTGCCATACTTGCTGGCAACGTTCTTATGCCTTACTTGCTAGCTAACCAACTACGGCTAATTTACAGTCAAAAAGTGCAGTCAGAATAACAACAAAGTATCCGCATTTGCTTCAGCTGTTTCCAAGGGACATTTATTTGGAACATACTGCACAGGTTTCAAACTCATTCCACAGAGACCCTGGGAGTTTCGCTTCGCCCTTGTACTTGATTGATGAATTAAGGTCACTAATTAGTAAGGAACTTCCAATACCTGGTTGTCTAGGGCTTCATTGAAAGGAAAAATCTCAAATCTGCAGACACTAGGCCCTCCATGGAATGAGTTTGACACCCCTGATATACTGCATGCATCAAGTAGGCTTATGCCTTTTAACCATTTCTTATACATAAATTCAAATCAATAGATATGGCAAAATATTATTATTATTATTTATTATTTATTATTATTATTTATTTTCCAAGTAAACTTTATTGAAAACTTATATATATATATATATAAATGTTAAACGTGTTATTCTATTTGGGTATTTGTGTGATATATGATTTGTGCAACTTTGTTTTATTTGTGTTTTTTTGTTAGCAATAGGGTAATAGTGTAATAATTAAATTCTCTTTTTTATTTGCATTTATATAGTACAATTTGTTTCTATTTGTCTTTGATACTTATTTTTTTATTTTTATGAGTCTTATTTTTGTATACAGTGCCTTGCGAAAGTATTCGGCCCCCTTGAACTTTGCGACCTTTTGCCACATTTCAGGCTTCAAACATAAAGATATAAAACTGTCTTTTTTTGTGGAGAATCAACAACAAGTGGGACACAATCATGAAGTGGAACGACATTTATTGGATATTTCAAACTTTTTTAACAAATCAAAAACTGAAAAATTGGGCGTGCAAAATTATTCAGCCCCTTTACTTTCAGTGCAGCAAACTCTCTCCAGAAGTTCAGTGAGGATCTCTGAATGATCCAATGTTGACCTAAATGACTAATGATGATAAATACAATCCACCTGTGTGTAATCAAGTCTCCGTATAAATGCACCTGCACTGTGATAGTCTCAGAGGTCCGTTAAAAGCGCAGAGAGAATCATGAAGAACAAGGAACACACCAGGCAGGTCCGAGATACTGTTGTGAAGAAGTTTAAAGCCGGATTTGGATACAAAAAGATTTCCCAAGCTTTAAACATCCCAAGGAGCACTGTGCAAGCGATAATATTGAAATGGAAGGAGTATCAGACCACTGCAAATCTACCAAGACCTGGCCGTCCCTCTAAACTTTCAGCTCATACAAGGAGAAGACTGATCAGAGATGCAGCCAAGAGGCCCATGATCACTCTGGATGAACTGCAGAGATCTACAGGTGAGGTGGGAGACTCTGTCCATAGGACAACAATCAGTCGTATATTGCACAAATCTGGCCTTTATGGAAGAGTGGCAAGAAGAAAGCCATTTCTTAAAGTTATCCATAAAAAGTATTGTTTAAAGTTTGCCACAAGCCACCTGGGAGACACACCAAACATGTGGAAGAAGGTGCTCTGGTCAGATCAAACCAAAATTGAACTTTTTGGCAACAGTGCAAAATGTTATGTTTGGCGTAAAAGCAACACAGCTGAACACACCATCCCCACTGTCAAACATGGTGGTGGCAGCATCATGGTTTGGGCCTGCTTTTCTTCAGCAGGGACAGGGAAGATGGTTAAAATTGATGGGAAGATGGATGGAGCCAAATACAGGACCATTCTGGAAGAAAACCTGATGGAGTCTGAAAAAGACCTGAGACTGGGACGGAGATTTGCCTTCCAACAAGACAATGATCCAAAACATAAAGCAAAATCTACAATGGAATGGTTCAAAAATAAACATATTCAGGTGTTAGAATGGCCAAGTCAAAAACCAGACCTGAATCCAATCGAGAATCTGTGGAAAGAACTGAAAACTGCTGTTCACAAATGCTCTCCATCCAACCTCACTGAGCTCGAGCTGTTTTGCAAGGAGGAATGGGAAAAAATGTCAGTCTCTCGATGTGCAAAACTGATAGAGACATACCCCAAGCGACTTACAGCTGTAATCACAGCAAAAGGTGGCGCTACAAAGTATTAACTTAAGGGGGCTGAATAATTTTGCACGCCCAATTTTTCAGTTTTTGATTTGTTAAAACAGTTTGAAATATCCAATAAATGTCGTTCCACTTCATGATTGTGTCCCACTTGTTGTTGATTCTTCACAAAAAAATACAGTTTTATATCTTTATGTTTGAAGCCTGAAATGTGGCAAAAGGTCGCAAAGTTCAAGGGGGCCGAATACTTTCGCAAGGCACTGTAATTGCAAGATAGAAACAATTAAATAAAAAAAATGTATGGATAATATAAGTGGTATAAACGGTTGTAAACTGTTTGTCTTGGCATCTTCCTTACCAGGCCCCTATCACCTGCTCCAATTATGTTTTACTGACGCATCTTCCTATTAACCTCTTAAATGCCATTCTACAGGTAAGCCCATGGTCACCAGGTGTCAAAATAACAATGAAAAGGCTTTCCATTAAAACATTTCACATAATAAACATTTTTCAAACATTTCTATATCTTTCTCTCCAATAATAAGAATTTCTATTTCAACCAATATCATTTATAAACATTCAAATTCATTAATAAACAAACCAAAAACAAGTTCAATACATTTTATTTCATGCAAAACACCTTTTTTTTTTACTATCCTCTCTTGGCAGATAAGATATTGATTACAAATATGTCCATCTGTAGGAGAATGTCTACAGATGAAATGATACTGGCAACAGTGGCAAGAACATATTCAAGAGCAAAAATGTACCTCATTGAATTCTGCTCTGTAATTAATTTCATGTAAATCCTCTATAGGTTTCAACTGTGATTGTCCAGCCAGGGCAAGGCAGCACTTCTCAACATTCCAATGTTATCGTCCTGTGAATGTCGAATACATATTTAGTGGATGCAAATGCCACAGAAGCCTTTGTTATTCAGAACGCATTACCCGGGACAATGGAACAGATGAGTGAGGTGATCATCTTTAGAATGTGGTATAGGGCCGAAGTTAAATATTCAAAATAAACTTTGTTTGTGTAGACTTCCCAAATGAAATAATCACGTATTACCAGTTATTTGAATAAATACAATTTAACATGGACTACTCATTCTCAGGTGCTGTATACAAATAGAGTTTGCATAGATTCCCTTGCCTTAACATGGAACTTCAGATCTTTCATTGGGCCCATACACAATATAATTTTATTATGAAATTACATTTGGTCTTTACATTAATTTAAAATGTGAATTACCCTGTTATGCATTCTAACATTTGTTTTTGTAGTATTAAATCTTTATACCTGGAAAATGGACAACCAGAGTAAGAAAATACATCTGTGGGATTCAAAACGTTGAATATACTTGATTTCTCTTGGGTAGGTTTAGGAAAAGTGCATTGGCCTACAAAACATCTTAGCACAAATAAGTAACCCTATCAGTCCCGAGAGACCAGCAAACATCGTCTTTTCATTTGTCTGACTTCCATTTATCTGCACGTCCAGCCCCTATTCTGTACTTAGCCTCGATGTGAAGTGTTTACCTGTTTCGTTTCAGGACAACCATGAGTACAAGTACAACACAATAATTGCATTCACGAGTTTAATTGACAAATATCAATAAATTAAAAGGCCAGCCAAAATCAAAAACCTGATGAAAATTAATTTATATGAATGCTGTAAGTACAGAAATGGTTTGCTCAGAGGGATATGAATATCCAACTAGTCGGTGACAACTGTTTGGAATTTTGTTGTTGGGAGTTTTTAGTTTATAACTATGTTCAGGATTTCCTATGATCTTCTATGTAGAAGAATCCATTATCTTCCAATTACTCTTATGTAGCTTGGGTAGCCTCACTAATCATGGTACACGTGCATGTTCGTGAGAGCAACAGTTTTTCATAGCGTTAAATTCTGACTTGACCGAAGTTTTTGTAAAAAAAAAAAAGACCCAGCCCCCATGCCCCTTCAGGATCTGCTCTTGTCTCAAACACTGCTCTAGCTCAGCCCCGTTCATCACATAGACTAATGGTTGATGCCAATGGATGGAGAAGACCAAGACAAATCCAAAAGTTACATTCCTAAAAATGGCGCAAAGATGGGATGACCATACAAAACGCATGAACTAGTAATGGCCAATATCATAATTTTGAGTTCACAGGCTTGTGTGTTTGTCATATAATTGTTTACTTAATAACGAAAATTATAGTCGAACACAGAAACTAAAAATACCTTAAAGGGAAGGACACACTGTACATGTCCCCCCCTCAGCGCCCCGCCCCGCCGTTTAACACCTTCTCTCAGTATGAAAAGGTCCTATAGGCCTAGTTAATGTAGAATGCACACCTTCTTTTGTCCTATTGTTCTAGCAGGACATATATCCAGAGGTCAGTCCAGGTTAACAGTTCCACTGAGCAAGGTCCTGATATCAGTGCTCTGTGTGACACTTGGTGTGAGAAGAACTCTACAACGAAAAAGATGCAGAACGTAACAGAGAACATCATGGGAACTCTCCTACCTCCACAGGCTCCGTCCAACGTTGTTCAGCGAAGGAAGAACCAACGTTATGGCAAGAAGAAGAGCACAACCTATCTGGGACTGATTGCTTATGTCATTCAGGACTCTCCAGACAAGATGCTCACATTTACTCAGGTAAAACCAATATATTGGATCACCCAGGGTGTAATTTCAATTGTGTTCTGAAAAGGAATTACTAGTGCTTAATTAATGACGAGTGCTAATATGAAGTGTTATCATTTGTAGTTGATGGACAAGTTGGGAGCTTTCCTCTCAGGAGACAGAAAAGGCATCGAGAACAACATCAGGGTCTGCTTATCATCCAACGATTGTTTTGTCAAGGTATGTCCACAATAATTATATCAACTGTATCAGACCGTACTTATTGTATCTTTCATTCAACCACCCTGAGATCAACAGACATTAATTTGTTTATCGTGTCTATCTATTTCAGGTTCCAGTCAGTCCATATATGCCACACTCAAAAAAGAACTTCTGGAAAGTCGACGAGAGTCAAATAACAGCGAAGATGGCAAGACGCCACTTCAAAGGCATACTGGACTTGTTCCCCGAGTTGTCCACCAAAGTGCGAATGGAGGCAGAACAGATATCAGAGCGCTTTGCAGCGGTCTTCTCACCACCAAAACCAACCCTCGCCAGCCCTCAAATGCAGGTGAACTTTAGCAGTCCTTTCTCCATCGAATCCATCTTGAACAGAGACAGTCCTTCTCGTCTGAGCCCAAGACCCGCTCCATTGTCGGTTGTGTCCAGCGCGCCAACTGATCAACCGCCATTGCGCGCGGAGAGAGGAGTTGGAACCACGAGGATGAGCCGGGCCTCTCCACTTGTGGAGATGAACCTTGTTCCCCGCGCAGGTGACGGTTATCCCAGCTACAGGACAGTGGCAACCACAGTCCACGGAATCATTGGTGATGATGATGGAAGGCGTATCAAGAACGTGAGTATGTGTGCTGAGCCCTCCTACCCGAAATACTCCAGACCCAACGCTGCTCCTCGTTTTGCCGACCCACCGCGTAACTGTTGTTTGAAGTACCCTGTGCCCAGGTACGCTTGTGCTGCTCACCATTTTGGATTGTAACTCACTTTTTTCCATCTATTTTCATTGTGCATTTTTAACTTGTATATATGTTTCCAATAAAGTCTACTTGTAAAATAAAATGATATCATCGAATTATTTACATTTATACGATAACTGCGCCCCACTGGGCACATACGTCGACCTCTATTTGGTTGAGTTGTCAACTGACGTGAAATCAAGAAAACATTTCACAATGTCGTTGGATTTAGATTGAATTTGGGTGAAACAAATAAAAAATGCCCTAGGGTGATTACTAAAATCTAAAATTGGTTTTCCACGTTAATTCAACGCCAGTACATATATTTTGGGGGCTGAAATGATGCGGAAACAACGTTGAATATTTATGTCTATACACTTTTTTTCTATAGAAAATATAATGGCCTATGTTTTTGAATGTATGTTGTTGCACAGTTTGAACCTGTATTCGAAGAAAAATAGCCTAGGCCTATATCCTATTAAATAACACAGGAAGCTAAACCACCACGAAGAAGGTCTAAAAAATAAAATGTTCCCGGAGTATCCATTAGCGGTTCATCAAATGGAAACTGTTGGGGAACCCTTACAAGTTCTTAAAATAACAATTTTAATGGATCCTCGGATAACCTTTTCGATAACCGTTCGGGGTTCATTTTAAAACTACCCCCCTCCCTCCTCTATTATCAATATTATTAATAACACACATAACAAAAACAACAATAACACAATATTTTAGTTGTTAGTGTTTATTATGATTTATTGTGGCAAAGCAGAATACAAAAATCTAAATAGGAGGTAAACCCCCAGCAGAGCCCCAAGTCCAATGTGTTGATGTTCTCCGTATCCACAGCCAGAATGATTTTTCAGTGCATGGTGATCGAACATGTTTCCTGTTATACTCATCAGAGGTGTAGGAATGGTCAGTGAATCTAAAAGAAATATGTACAGATGATTAAGAACATGCACATGAGAGTATTTCTACCCTGGTTCTTGTGGTAAATGTGAATGAAAAACCAGTTGATAATGGTTTTTATACACATGCCTTGTCCATAATGTAGAGGTCTATGGGATGTTCATTGAAGAGGTGAGGGAGGAGGATAATACAAGTGGTCAGCATAACACACCAATACCAATTGACATACCTTTGTATACCTCCTCGTCTGTATCTGCACCCAATAAAGCTAGCCTTCCACATATTCTTATAGCATACATATTCTTACCTCTTTGTTGATTGATATCCAATGAATTGTGTACATTTCCTGTTTGAGAAAGATTTTCACAAATATTAAAAGATAGATGGTATCATCATAAAACAATATGAATTTAGATCATACAATTTACATGTTTCATTTAAGTGCCTGCACCTGCTGTCCTTTCAAATCCAAATGTTTCAGTTGGGCAGCTCCTGCAATAACCCCCACCAACTAAGGAGGTTCCTCGATGAACCCCACCTGCTATGGGGTTCTTGCCGAAAACACTAAGGTTCTTCGAATAACTTTGAGGATCTTAGAAGAACCCTTGTTGAACCTCTGTGCTATGCAAATGATGCACTTTTACGCATATGTGTCGCCATAACGTGGATAGTGAGAAAGTGATATTCAATTAAAATGTTGCAAATATTACACACACAAAAAAGTAAAGAACCTGGTTTCCTCGTCCATTTTCAACAGTAGAAATAGACATATCGATGCGCCATGACGCATGCGGTTGTCTAATTTAACTCAAATGTATTATTTGTAATTATTAGGGATCCCCCTCCATTACTTGTGAAAAACTAGATGAATGTTTGTGAGAAAAAAAAAATCGACATCTTTCTGTTTTCTCAATGACATTCAATTCAGCATCGGAAAAAGTCACAAGTTTAAATTTGTTCCACCTGAGTGAGCCCAATCATAAATGAGACCACTAATGATGACACACCGAATGCATTTGATGGATTATTTTTGTCTTCTTCTAATGCCTCTTTAAGGGAAAGTAATCCAAAAGTAACTGAAGGTAATCAATCAGATTACCTTACTGAGTTTGGGTCATCCAAAAGTTATGTTGCTGATTTAAAATGTTTTGCAGGTAACTGTAACGGATCACATTTCGAAAGTAATTGAATGTGGGTATAACCATTACATTACAAACTAAAAATCTTAGTTTTTTAATGAATACTTAAACAATTCTAGCAACCCATAGATGGAATCTGCTATAGGAGAAACTGCCACACTTTCTGCCCCCCAAGCGTTTTTGTTGTTTTGTTGATGAAGCAGTGAGGAGTGTAACCAGATTGGTACAAAAACAAACAATTGGAGTATAGTTCTGCTGTTTTATGGCGTGTGCAATGATGCCCGATGGAAAAAGACAAGTGTTTGTTGATTTACAGTAACTTCTTGGTTGTTGTAATACCACAAATGTACCTGAAAGTTGTACCATCAAGGATGACAGCTTTAAAGCTTGATTCAATCGAAGGCCTAATACAATGTAGTTCTAGTTGGTTTGACAAAATCAATTCCCCATTTTTTAAAATTGTTTATAATACTATTTCAGTAGGCATATTCGATCTTGACATGTGCAATTTGCCTGGTTTATGGCCTTCACTGTAACTGCATGTAATATGATTAACCACTAGATGACAGTAGTACACATACTTGAACACTTCACAACCTTTAGCAAAGCCCTGGCAGAGTAGGCTATACATTTCAAAAGTCAGTTCAGTCACAAAGCAACTCCTTTGGTAAATATACCATTCAAAAACACATTGTAAATGAGCACTACTAGTGAATAATATGAATGGCATTCTTTTCAATAAACAATGTAGGTATACACTGTATGAATTTGGAACCATAGACAGCAACTTGCTGGAATATTTGGGCAACCTCAATTCTGACCATTCTACTTTATCAGTGTTCTCTGTTGGCTCCAGTTATCAACACTGTTGAAGGGTTATGTAATTCAAAGTTGACTGAGCACCTGACCACCATCAAGGTTAGCAAATATGGAGTGAGTGAAATCCGTGTTTGCGATTCTATCTAGAGTTGTCTGTGCAGGGTGTATGCTATGTGGTCGGCACCTTGCCGCACTGCACCTAACTGACACATGGACTATAGGCCAGACTCATTTGTAGAGGGTAGAAGGGCATTGTGTGAGTGTGTGTGTGCCTTCGTGCTTGCAGTCTGTAAGGCTACTTCTGTGGCCCATTCAACTCAGCAAGGTGGCTTGACTTGACCTGCAACCCCTTCCTGAAGAGCACTGAACTCTGTCGGGTCAATGCAAAAAGATGCAAAGTTCAAGAACTGAAAGGTATGATGGAAACCACTCTAAAAATATGCCCCTCTCCACTAGTGAGTGCCAATATGGCATACAGGCCTACACTGTTTGTTGTTCTGACACACCCACTGTTCAGAAGACAGTAGGTTTACTCACCCACAAACCCACATGCCACAGGTGACATGTATCATAAAGTCTACGTCCTGCTGTAAAGTCACCATCCAGGATGTTGTGGATCTTAATAACTTTATCTGAGACTTTGGCGGCATGCCAAATGGCACCGTATTCCCTATATAGGGAATAGGGTGCCATTTGGGACAAAGCCTCTATCAGAGTCAGATGTGTATAGTACAACAGCATCTGCGCTAATTGGCACATTGGCTGTTCACCTCATAGTCCACAGGAGGGCCTCAGTTGGTTTTATATCCATAAAGCCTTTAATACACCTATTGTGTTTTTGTCTGTCTTGTCTGTCTTACCTTTTAATATTTGTTAAGCACTTTGAATTGCATTTTCTGTAAGAAATGTGCTGTATAAATAAAATTTGATTGGTTGATTGAAACATCTCATGAAAGAGCAGCACAAGGTGATCCTGCCTTGTACTACATGTAGGATATCTTGTTCTATAAGAATGTCAGCTGTTTTTCATTTCAGAATCAGAACAAAAGGCAGCCAATGACTTTCAAACTATAGATGCTATTTAACAGATGCTTTAATCTAAAACGACTTAGTCATGCGTGTGTACATTTGGGGGGGAATTGAACCCACTAACACAAATGGTGGAACACTGAATGAGATGTTATGACACCTATCACCATATTTGTTGAAGTTTATATTGTTACATCACATATTAGCGTTGCATTCCAGCCTGGTATAAGAGACTACCTACATATCAGTATTATGAACAGAGATCTGTAGGTTTGACATTAGACTCGAGTGAATGTGTGACTGTGGAGGGAGCTAGTCACGGGTCTGCAGTCCGGAGAGGAAGAAAGAGAGGATGATGGTGCTATCAGTCAGCACTCTGTGTTCACAGCATACTTCTATTCTATGGATTACTGATGGCTGACCTAGACTGTGACCTCCCTCCCTCCCTCCCTCTGGGTCATCAACAGAGATTACACACAACAGAGACAACCTTGTTGTGGGCTACGTCCCAAATGGCACCCTATTTCCTGCATCTTGCACTATGTGGTCTTGCTAATGTGATACTGGACATTGTAGTGTATTCATGAGATTTGTTTAAGTGTTTCCTGCCAGATGGGCTCTCTCTCTCTCTCTCTCTCTCTCTCTCTCTCTCTCTCTCTCTCTCTCTCTCACTCAGCTTTTTGTTCCAAATATTTACTTCCCATGCAAACAGGATGATCATACCAATAGGATGTTTATAAGGTAAATATGATGACATGTCGTATCAAAAGTGCATTTTAGCAAAACAAACATCCATTCCAGATTTATTGGATTAGAAAATAGCCATGGTTATTCCAACGGATTCCCTGGAATTGAACAATCACAGTAAATGGAAGCTATGATGATTGGATATGTAAACTGGCTCAGCCATTCATCTGTTTCCCTGCAATATATACTGTGCAGTTTATTTAATTTCATTTATTTAACTTTTATTTAACTAGGCAAGTCAGTTAAGTACAAATTCTTATTTACAATGACGGCCTACCAAAAGGCAAAAGGCCTCCTGCAGAGACGGGGGCCTGGGATTAAAAATAAAACATAAAATAAAAATATAGGACAAAACACACATCACGACAAGAGAGACTCCACAACATTACATAAAGAGAGACCTACGACTACAACATAGCAGGGCAGCAACACATGGAAACACAACATGGTAGCAACACAACATGGCAGCAGCATAACACGGTAGCAGCACAAAACATGGTACAAACATTATTGGGCACAGACAACAGCTGGCAAAGCAGCCACAACTGTCAGTAAGTGTCCATGATTGAGTCTTTGAATGAAGAGATGGTGATAAAACGTTCCAGTTTAATTGTTTTTTTGCAGCTCGTTCCAGTCACTAGTTTCATAGAACTGAAAAGACGAGCGACCCAGGGATGTGTGTTTTGGGAACCTATAACAGAATGTGACTGGCAGAACGGGTGTTGTATGGAGGATGAGGGCTGCAGTAGATATCTCAGATGGGGAGAGTGAGGCCTAAGAGGGCTTTATAAATAAGCATCAACAAGTGGGTCTTGTGACGGGTTTACAGAGATGTCACGGCCCCTCCTCTGCATTGCAGGGGCGGTTCCTCCTGCAGGCAGAGGGTCGTTAGTGATTGGAGCCACCTGGGCTCAAAGTATTTAAACTGCTTGACTAATCTCTCTTGTCTCTCTGCTCCTCCAGGTAGGATCCTGTTTTGTTTGTTCCTTTGTAGTTTTGCATAGTTTTCACTCAGTCATTCACACACACAGATTCACACATCACTGCACTTTACATACACCTTACATTATGATACTTTCACACCTCATTCCTTTTTCTTTGTTTAAAGTTAATAGTCTGGTTTATAATAAAGAACCTTTTTGATTGGCCTATACCTGTTCCTGTCCCCTCATTTTTGCCACAGGCTATGAGCCGGCCTGTGACAGATGAGCAGTTTACAGAGTAGTAGTGAGTGCAGTGGTGTGTACTGTAAGGAGCATTGGTGGAAAATCTGATGGCAGAATGGTAAAAGAACATCTAGCCGCTTGAGAGCACCCTTACCCGCCACTCTACAAATTCCGTCTCTGTAATCTAACATGGGTAGGATGGTCTTCTGAATCAGGGTTAGTTTGGCTGCTGGGCTGAAAGAGGAGCGATTACGATAGAGCAAACCAAGTCTAGACTTAATCTTAACGTGCAGCTTTGATATGTGCTGAGAGAAGGACAGTGTACCGTTTAGCCATACTCCCAAGAACTTGTATGAGGTGACTACCTCAGGCTCTAAACCCTCAGAGTTAGTAATCACACCAGTGGGGACAGGGACATTATTCTTAACAATTCACATTACCTTTGTTTTTGAGGTGTTTAGGGCAGCGAAAGCTTGTGGGACACCAAGAAAGCTTTGTTGTACAGCGTTTAACACAAAATCCGGGGAGGGACCAGCTGAGTATACGACTGTATAATCTGCATATAAATGGATGAGAGCGCTTCCTACTGCCTGAGCTTTGTTGTTGATGTAAATTGAGAAGAGGGGTACTCCCTTGGTGATAGGCAGTGGCTGAGACAGCAGATGTTCTGACTTTATACACTGCACTCTTTGAGAGGGGTAGTTAGCAAACCAGTCTACCGTGTCTAGTCTACCGCATCGAAGTGGGATGCATGCCAGCAAAGCCACTACACAACCCTAAACAATACATCAATTACACTATAGCAGTGACAGTTCTCAACTTTCTGTTCTTATGAAAGATGTCCGCAGAGTATGATACATTGATAAATTAGCTGCTAAAGGCATGTTCTCAATGGTTGCATTACATCCACTTGTTATGAATTTAGAAATTAGCTTCAACACATGGTAACAACCCCTTAGTGCAAGTACTATTCCGATTGCCTCGAGTGGTTGCACATGCTTGCAGAAGCAGGAGCATAATAAACACCAAACACACACTTTGCTCCCCACCCAATAATGGTACTACAGTAAATATGCGGCAGTCTTTCATGTCAGGACGTCTTGTGATTCACACCACTTAGATAAGACAACCCAGCTGCCATTCAGAGATGAACGGATGTCCTGTCACTGTTTAAAGTTACATTCTAGCTTATCCCACTGCCATTTGCACTCGCCCAAAAAAGGAAACTTTTATAAAAGGCCTACATTTGGTTTTAATGAACCAAATGTAGGCGTATGTGCTGCTCACACTTGTCAGTACCCAATACTGCATAGACTAATATCCAGTGCTGAAAGACGAAGAGAGCAGAATTACAATTCTGCTAATTTGAATTGTCGTTTTGTTTAGGCTTTGACACAAATTGCTTTCAACAACATTAACTAGATAACATGTGTCTGTACGTCTATAAAAAGCCATTGCTAAGTGGCTTCTATCAATATTAACCACATTTACTGCTTCATTCATGACTTTTAATAACCCTACTTATAATGCTTAATGAATGACGATAGAAAATACAACCTTTATAACACAACAATAAATGTACCCGTGTGTGTGTATGCGCGCACCTGCACACGAAGGGGAGTGGAAAAACACTTCAAATCATCTCATGACTGTAAGGTTAGGATAGATTAGGTTAATGAAATCATTAACAGGTCTCTTCTGATATCCAGGCCAAATACTCAAGTGTCCACCGACTCTACCTCAAACTATAATCATTAACCTCGGTCACGAGCAAGTTAGGGCTGTTTGTATGCATATTTACTGAATAACATGGAGCGTATAAAAGATAACTAAAACTTAATTGTTTACCTATTTTGAGGGGGAAGTTATTTTCAATGATTTAAGGGCTGTAGTGTGAACCAATAGATCAGGGGTCTCCAACAGGTTGATCTCGAGCTACTGGCCACCCCACATAGGAAGAAACCTAGAGAGGAACCAGGCTATGTTTTGGCCTTTCTAGGGAGTTTTTCCTAGCCACCGTGCCACCTGCATTGCTTGCTGTTAGGGTTTTAGGCTGGGTTTCTGTACAGCACTTCGAGATATCAGCTGATGTACGAAGGGCTATATAAATACATTTGATTTGATCTGTACCCTAAAAAGTAGTGCACTACAAAACGAAGGAGCTGATCATGGATTTCAGGAGACAGCAGAGTGAGCATGCCCCCAGCCACATCAAAAGGGCCGCTGTGGAGAGGGTGAAAACATTCAAGATCCTTGGCGTGCAAATCACTGACAACCTGAAATGGTACATCCACACAGACGCTGTGTTGAAGATGGTGCAACAGTGCCTATTCAACCTCAGGAGGCTGAAGAAATTTGGCTTGTCCCCTCAGCCACCCGAGCCACGGCCTGTTCACTCCGCTACCATCTAGAAGGCGGAGACTGTACAAATGCATCATAACTGGGACCGAGAGACTGAAAAACAGCTTTTAGCTCCAGGACATCAGACTGTTAATATAGTCACCAATACAATTTGATTCGATTTAAATAGGGTACCAAGTAGGACGTGAACATACTTGATCTAATTTTTAATCACAACTGCAATTACTGTAGTGTCTGCAAAACACTACAGTAATTAATATAGTATATACTACTCTTTTTACTACTGTATTACACTAGAGTATTTTTTAATGTGGGAATGCTAAGTACCATCAATGGAAAGAGCCTCACTAGATCATTGGCCTGGCCAGCAATTACGATGCAATCCATACTTGCCTAACTGTCATGTGACAAGTATCTGAGTCACAAGCCGATGCAGCTGGTTGTTACACACCAGCTGCATCATGGCTAACTGTCATGTGACAAGTATCTGAGTCACAAGCCGATGCAGCTTGTTGTTACACACCAGCTGCAACATTTTATCTCTGAATGCTGATTCCATCCAGTCAAAATGGATATCATGATGACAACGCCACAGACTTATGCATACACTATACTGTAAGTGGCATTGTAAAAAAGTATCTGCTAAATGGCATATTATTACTGAATATCCATCCTTCCTCTGAACAGTGCTACAGACTAAAGACTTACATGCAGGGAGGTAAGGATTTTGGCCACTGGCTAGTAGACTGCAATTTTTACTAGCCCGTGTCCAAAATCTGTGCCAGTCGATATATGAAAAGACAACATTTTACTAACCGGGTAGCTAGTTGGACATGTTTTCTACTAGCCGGTCTGAAAGGTACTAGCCATGAGCTAGTGGGCTAGCTTAATTTCCCATGTTCTCTCTACTCTAACTTGTTTCCCTATCTTCCAGGAGCTTGGGGTGAGGGGAGAAAGGTTCACTCTTACATATCCAATAGATTTGATCACACCACAAAGAGAGGTCAGGTGAGGTGGGACAAACAGGACTTGAATTGTATTTATAGTGAAGATCAGGGCAGTAGAGCAATGCATGAACCCAGCGTGCTCACAAATCAAACAGGACCCTAAACTCTATGACCCTCAAATGGTAGGGCGGCAGGTAGCCTAGCGGTTAAGAGCATTGGACTAGTAACTGAAAGGCCGCTGATTCGAATCCCAAAGCTGACTATGTGAAAAATCTGATGTGCCCTTGAGCAAGGCACTAATTGCTCCTGTAAGTCACGCTTGACAAATGTGTGTGAGGGGGAAAATAGAATGTGGAAAAATATTGATGATGATTATGAAACAAATACATTTCCAATCAGCACGTCCTACACCCCTCATAACCTGAGTCTCAATGCCCCAGACTCTTGCTCACATACATAGCACACTTACATGTCAGACACCAGATAGTGTGTGAGGAACCCTGGTCTTCTTTCATCTGCATATGCATGAACACACACACATGGTTGCTGGGAGAGAACTTTCTGACTTCTCTCACAAACACCATAATCAGCCAGGTAGAAGTCCACTATTCTTATCAAGTGTTGAGACACTCTTTGACCCAAATACACTGTCCTAAAACTCCTATTAACTACTCACGTCCTGCACGATATCAAACATCAAATCTACTGAGAATTATCATCATTGAAGACTGAAGTTACAAGTAACAAGGTCAGTACAGGTGGATCAAAGCGGGGACAGAGAGACGGAAAAACAGCTTTTATCTCAAGGCCATCAGACTGTTATATACAGCCACCACTAGCACAGAGAGCCTGCTGCCTACATACTTGAAATCATTGGCCACTTCAATAAATGGAACACTAGTCACTTCAGTAATGCCACTATAATAATGTTTACATATCTTGCTTTACTTACAGTTGAAGTCGGAAGTTTACATACACTTTAGCCAAATTTATTTAAACTCAGTTTTTTACAATTCCTGAGATTTAATCCTTGTAAAGTCCCTGTCTTAGGTCAGTTAGGATCCCCACTTTATTTTAAGAATGTGAAATGTCAGAGTAATAGTATAGAGAATTATTTATTTCAGCTTTTATTTATATCATCACATTCCCAGTGGGTCAGAAGTTTACATACACTCAATTAGTATTTGGTAGCATTGCCTTTAAATTGTTTAACTTGGGTCAAACGTTTCGGGTAGCCTTCCACAAGCTTCCCACAATAAGTTGGGTGAATTTTGGCCCATTCCTCCTGGCAGAGCTGGTGTAACTGAGTCAGTTTTGTAGGTCTCCTTGCTCACACACGCTTTTTCAGGTCTGCCTACAAATGTACAATAGGATTGAGGTCAGGGCTTTGTGATGGCCACTCCAATACCTTGACTTTGTTGCCCTTAAGCCATTTTGCCACAACTTTGGAAATATGCTTGGGGTCATTGTCCATTTGGAAGACCCATTTGCGACCAAGCTTTAACTTCCTGACTGATGTCTTGAGATGTTGCTTCAATATATCCACATAATTTTCCTCCCTTATGATGCCATCTATTTTGTGAAGTGCACCAGTCCCTTCTGTAGCAAAGCACCCCCACAACATGATGCTTCCACCCCCGTGCTTCACGGTTGGGATGGTGTGCTACGGCTTGCAAGCCTCCCCCTTTTTCCTCCAAACTTAACAATGGTCATTATGGCCAAACAATTCCATTTTTGTTTCATCAGAACAGAGGATATTTCTCCAAAAAGTATGATCTTTGTCCCCATGTGCAGTTGCAAACCGTAGTCTGGCGTTTTTATGGCGGTTTTTGAGCAGTGGCTTCTTCCTAGCTGAGTGGCCTTTCAGGTTATGTCGATATAGGACTTGTTTTATTGTGGATATAGATACTTTTGTACCTTTTTCCTCCAGCATCTTCACTAAGTCCTTTGGTGTTGTTCTGGGATTGATTTGCAATTTTCACACCAATGTCAGTTAATCTCTAGGAGACAGAATGCGTCTCCTTCCTGAGTGGTATGACGGCTGTGCGGCCATGGTGTTTATACTTGCGTACTATTGTTTGTACAGATGAACGTGGTGCCTTCAGTCATTTGGAAATTGCTCCCAAGGATGAATCAGACTTATGGCGGTCTAAAAACATTTTTCTGGGGTCTTGACTGATTTCTTTTGATTTTCCCATGATGTCAAGCAAAGAGGTGCTGAATTTGAAGGTAGGCCTTGAAATACATCCACAGGTACACCACCAATTGACTAAAATGATGTCATTTAGCCTAACAGAAGCATCATTAAGCCATGACATAATTTTCTGGCATTTTCCAAGCTGTTTAAAGGCACAGTCAACTTAGTGTATGTAAACTTCTGACCCACTGGAATTGTGATACAGTGAATTATGAGTGAAATTATTTGTCTGTTAACAATTGTTGGAAAAATTACTTGTGTCATGCACAAAGTAGATGTCCTAACCGACTTGCCAAAACTATAGTTTGTTAACAAGAAATTTGTGTAGTGGTTGAAAAATGAGTTTTAATGACTCCAATCTAAGTGTATTTAAACTTCCGACCTCAACTGTATCTCATATGTACACTACCATTCAAAAGTTTGGAGTCAACTGCACTATCAATTTAGGAGTCTACAATTTCACCATGTTCAACCTGCAGATGGATGTGCCTCACAGAGTAGAGTCTAACATTCGCAACATCAGATATACTTTTGAGTAGATGGGAAACTTTGCCCATGCTATGTCTTGCGGTGCATTCTGGGCGATTTTGGGACAAGGAGCGCTCTCTTTCAAGGAGTGAATGGGAGTCTATTGGGCACTAGTTCAAAAACCAAACACTAGCACTACTTTTGTCAACAAGAAGTACAACAGTACAAATCTTTTCAGAGATGTGAGATAACTAACTTGCTATCTGTAGTATAGTTTAGCTGTGGAATCGTGACATTACATACTTTCGAGGAAAATAGGCATGTTTCTCGACATATACTGTACACTGACTTTGAGAAAGGATAGCATGACGATTAGCTTAGCCACTGCATGACGTAGCATGACAACGTATATGCGATTGGTCAACAGTCTGCTGTGTGGGGCGTTAT
The DNA here is from genome assembly GCF_057628025.1 of Oncorhynchus mykiss. Lineage (NCBI taxonomy): Eukaryota > Metazoa > Chordata > Actinopteri > Salmoniformes > Salmonidae > Oncorhynchus > Oncorhynchus mykiss. Next base: position 18,365,376 of record NC_143051.1, on the reverse strand, counting down.
ACGTTCCTTCATTCATTGGATTCCTATCTCCTTTCTATAATGTCTCTGGCAACGGCAACATGCAATGCACCCTGGACTAAAGAGGCAGACAAATAGGAAAAATGTGCCAGACACTCAGTTAAATTACAAATTTCGAGGTAGGAATATCGCTAAAATATGATCAATGGCTCATTCGAGAGAAGACATTCCCGCCGAGTTATGACATCGACCATTCTTGAAATCTGCCATGTATGATAGAGATTTCCGTGATCTGAAAGTCGTATTCCTAATAACTCCCAGTGTAGTGAGAGCAACTTTATCACGGTTCTACGTCATACCGGACGGATTTCTACCTGCCTGAACGCCAATAACTCAGTTACACATGATCACATGAAATGACCCAGGGAATCGATAGAATATCACTCAGAGATGCACAAAAGCAATATAACATTCAAAATGGTGGAACCTTTTCTTTAATATTGTGAAACATGATTTGCTAGATTGCAAGAATGTTTTCTGTGTAGTATGAATTTAATGTTCCTGAATGGGAAACTACAGTTGTGTAATGGATCTATTGTTATTTGCTCTTATTCAGTTTGTTGGTCTAGTACTTAGTTACTTAGTGATTAGCACAATGGTTATATTTTCTATCTAATGCTTCCATTGTATTCCATGTGTTCCTATTGAGGGCCTCACATTACATACCCACAGTGAAGGCATTATATTGCCCCACAGACACACAGTCATGCAATGCAACAGTTTATTGACGAGCCACAACATTGCTGTTATCTGTCAAAGTGTTACCATTGGTACTAATAAGTGTGAATGATTGTTTACACAGTATCTCTCAGAACAAAGACGACACATAAATTATGAACCAATACAGTACAACTGTAGAAGCGTACCTCTCCCTAGATCATGCATGTGTCCCAAACAGCACCCTATTCCCTACGCAGTGAACTATTTTTGAGCAGAGATCATATAGTCTAGAAAACCTGACCCTAGGGTTGGGTTTTCGAGACGAGAGCTCATAGGGCTCTGATCAAAAGTAGTGCACCACATAGGGAATAGGGTACCATGTGGCCCTGGTCAAATGTTGTGCACCATGTAGGGAATAGGGTACCATGTGGCCCTGGTCAAAAGTAATCAGTGTTGGGGAAAAGTGAACTACATGTTGTTCAATGAATAAAATAAACTACATTTTGCAGTAGCTTGGTGGTAGTTAAAAATAAATTACAATCTTGGTATTGTTTTCAGTAGTAAATTAGTTTGCCATCTAGCGGTGTAGATAACTACTGGAACTGCACACTGCTTTTTAAACTAAAATAATATATGGGCGAAGTAGGCAAGCATATCCTTTTTTTGGCATCAGACCTGCCTAATTCTCACTTAAAACATTGTTTTTGTGTTTAAAACAGATAAATGACTAAATTCGGTTAACAATAGTGATCTGTTCTTGCACTTTTGTATTCTATGACATTTCAGATTTAGATAGGATACTTTTTCATTAAGTAGTTTGGATGAAGTGAACTACTTTTTCAAAGTAACTAAGTAAATTACAATTTTCTTAAGCGTAGTTTTAGTGTAGCTTAACTTCTTGCAGTGGGAAATAATTGGTAGCTTGGTAAACTCTCGTTTCAGAGTAGGTTCCTCAACACTGAAAGTAATGCAGTATGTAGGAAATAGGGTGCCATTCAATAGATCACAAGAAAACTGAAGTCAATGACATAGGTTCGTATTGACTGAGCAACACAGAGACAGAAAGCACTATTTGCAGAGGATCCCTAATACCATATCCAGAAATACTGAAGGAAGGGGAACGGCTTCCCTTTATACAGACTTCTCTCTGGGTAGCTCTGGTCAAGGGTGTAAGTGTGTGATCCTTAGTGAAGGAACATGCACTAAAAAACCTGGACCAGAGCTACTCTGGAAAATTAAAACCCAAGGTTGCTTGCCTGCATTCCTTCTCTTCCTCCTCCTCCTCCTCTTCTCATGCCTGATGTTAACTGTTGCTTAAAGTGTGTGCTTAAAAATTGCCCTTGGCAGGTTGACAGGCAGTCAGAGGGAGTGAAGAATACCTCCCTGACTCCCTTTCTCTTTAAGATACAACATAGATTACTTAGTTTTGGCACGCCTTTGTATAAATACGACAGGGTTGCCAAGATTCCAGTACACACCCAGCCACTGTCTAGTGAAAGCGTAACCTACTAATATCCCAGTAATGACCACCTAACCATGAAGCATGGACTGTTGACAAACTAACAAGCGTTGCTGAAATAAATCCACATCAAAAGTAACACTCTTGGATGCCAAACACGGCGCAAAATTAGTAAATGTAATAATTGCACTAAAAATGCAAAAATGTCCAGATAAATACATGTAGTTATAGGTGAGAAGTGGGCATCAATGGATGTAGGCTGCTTCACTACAACTGTACTACTGACACACTTCAATCAGCAGCCTCAGTGTCATCCCTTTTCTCATTCAACCGCTGGGAACAGTATAGCAGTATTACCAAATGCAGTGATATTGCCCAATAGCAAGTGGAGAAGGGGAAGGGGGCTGGGCTGTCTGCTAATGCTTTATAAACGCCCTTATACACCTTCCCTCAGATGCAAGTAACTAGTAAATATAACCAAACCTTAGTGAATAAATATTACTGATTTGCAAACCATTTAAAGTGTTTAACTACTTTGTGTGGGTGATCAACAGTGGACAATCAAACTTAACAGGTGAGTGTTTTTGAATCGATCTCTGGATATTACAGCGCAATTCAATTGACCTAAATACAGGTCCTTTAAACTCTCCAGATGTTAGTACCAGCCCAGTGTAGCTATTGCGTCAAACCAGCATATTCAAGCACCACTAGCGTCATTATGCCAAACAGGAAGTTTTTTGTTTTGTTTACATTTTTGAACAAATCAGTTTGGTATTTGATCATTTTACCCCCGTTTTTTCTCCCCAATTACATGATATCCAATTGCGATCGTGCCTCACTCATCGCTGCAACCCCTGCGTTCGTGTGTTAATGGATAGTGATGGGAACCGAGGTTTCAGAAGCGTTTGGGATTTTTACCAAATTTTGCCGATAAAGCTATTCATTAGGCTACATTGAGCTTTTTTTAAATTATTTTTTTAAATACAATGCAGATTAGTGATATATGCTGGCCAACAATGAAAAGCAGCGTTTGTTCATATAAAAGTATTTTCCTTGAAGTTGATGAAATCTCCGTGGCGCAGTGGTTAGTCTCGGGTTTTAGTAGCCTATTGTCAGTTACTGTTACAGGTTCGCGCCTTCTATCGTGCTTCTTTTTCGCTGTCACTGTGAATCTATTGCATTATTCAGTCTAGAAGCTTATACTAAATAAAACACATGTGCAGAAAGTGTGATGTCAAAACAAATGTCATATTTATTTGCATTCGCCAGCATTATGATCTTTGAAACCCTACTCTACTTGCTGAGCTACCATGCAGGAGAAACTCGTTGAAAAAATAAAATCTGAAAAAAATATGAACACAACATGGAAAGTGTTGGTGTCATTTTACATGAACTGAAATAAAAGATCCCAGAAATGTTCCAAATGCACAACAAGCTTATTCCACTCAAATGTTGTGCCCACATTTGTTTACACCCCTGTTAGTGAGCATTTCTTCTTTGCCAAAATAATCCATCCATCTGACAGGTGTGGCATATCAAGAAGCTGATATGCCACACCGGCATGATCATTACACAGGTGCACCTTGTGCGGGGGACTTTAAAAGGCCATTCTAAAATGTGCAGTTTTGTCTCACAACAATGCCACAAATGTATCAAGCTTTGAGGGAAGTGCAATTGGCATGCTGACTGCAGGAATGTCCACCAGAATTTTTTACAATTTATTTATTTATTTTTTAATTTGACCCCTTTTTCTCCCCAATTTCGTGGTATCCAATTGTTGTAGTAGCTACTATCTTGTCTCATTGCTAAAACTCCCGTACGGGCGTCCACCAGAATTGTTGCCAGATAATGTAATGTTAATTTATCTACCAAACCCCTCTCCAACGCCTTGTTAGAGAATTTGACAGTGCGTCAAACTGGCCTCACAACTGCAGACCACGTGTAACCACTCCAGCCCAGGACCTCCATTTCTGGCTTCTTCACCTGCAGGATCATCTGAGATCAACCACTCAGACAGCTGATGAAACTGTGGGTTTGCACAACTGAAGATTTCTGCACAAACTTCAGAAACCATTTCGGGGAAGCTCATCTGTGTGCTCGTCCACCTCACCAGGATCTTGACCTGACAACAGTTTGGCTTCAGTGGGCAAATGGTGACCTTCGATAGCAACTGGCATGCTGGAGAATATGCTCTTTACGTCTGAATAGTTGTTTCAACTGCAACGGCCAGATTGCAGACAAATGCAATTGTGTTCATTGTCTTTAGCTTATGCCTGCCTATACCATAACCCCACGATAACCCCTCTGTTCACAACGTTGACATCAGCAAACCGCTCACCCACAAAACGCCATACACTTTATCAATGGCAATTTGAAAGCACAGGGATACCGTGAGGAGATCCTGAGGACCATTATCGTGTCATCTGCCGCCACCACCTCATGTTTCAGTGTGGTACCGTGTGGCTCAGTTGGTAGAGCATGGCACTTTCAATGCCCGGGTTGTGGGTGTGATTCCCACAGGGGACCAGTACCAATAAAAATGTGTGCACTCGCTACTGTAAGTCGCTCTGGATAAATCAAATCAAATCAAATTTTATTTGTCACATACACATGGTTAGCAGATGTTAATGTGAGTGTAGCGAAATGCTTGTGCTTCTAGTTCCGACAATGCAGTAATAATCAACAAGTAATCTAGCTAACAATTCCAAAACTACTACCTTATAGACACAAGTGTAAGGGGATAAAGAATATGTACATAAAGATATATGAATGAGTGATGGTACAGAGCGGCATAGGAAAGATACAGTAGATGGTATTGAGTGCAGTATATACATATGAGATGAGTATGTAAACAAAGTGGCATAGTTAAAGTGGCTAGTGATACATGTATTACATAAAGATGCAGTAGATGATATAGAGTACAGTATATACATATACATATGAGATGAATAATGTAGGGTATGTAAACATTATATTAGGTAGCATTGTTTAAAGTGGCTAGTGATATATTTTACATCATTTCCCATCAATTCCCATTATTAAAGTGGCTGGAGTTGAGTCAGTGTGTTGGCAGCAGCCACTCAATGTTAGTGGTGGCTGTTTAACAGTCTGATGGCCTTGAGATAGAAGCTGTTTTTCAGTCTCTCGGTCCCAGCGAGCATCTCCTAAATTACTAAACATTTTACAAATAAAATAATGCAAGGCCCCATGTCACAAGGATCTGTACACAATTCCTGGAAGCTGAAAATGGCCCAGTTCTTCCATGGCCTGCATACTCACCAGACATGGTACCCATTGAGCATGTTTGGGATGCTCTGGATCTAGGTGTATGGCAGGGTGTTCCAGTTCCAGACGATATCCAGCCACTTCACACAGCCGTTGAAGAGGCGTGGGACAGCATTACACAGGCCACAATCAACAGCCTGATCCACTCTATGCGAAGGAGATGTGTCCTGAAGCAAATGGTTGTCTAACCAAATACTGACTGGTTTGTGATCCACACCAGTACTTTTTTTTAAAGGAATCTGTGGCCACCAGATGCATATCTGTATTCCCAGTCATGTGAAATCCATAGATTCGAGCCTAATGAATTTATTTCAATTTACTGATTTCCTTAAATGAACTGTAACTCTGGACAATATTTGAAATTGTTGCATGTTTTGTTTATTTTTGTAAGTACATTGTAAGTACTCGTTGTTTGAAAGCAACTTGGAATCGAAGAAAGCACCAGAACCACAACGTAATCCGTAGGATCTTGCTTCTGACATCATTGATCATGTGATGTTACTTTGAAGCGAGCATCGGTACATACACAGTAACTATCTAGGCCAAAGGCCGGCAGGTGGCGATATTGAGTCTTTTCCATCTTACCGTCCAAACGCATAGTAAATCAAATGCAATTTTATTGGTCACAAACACATATTTAGCAGATGTTATTACGGGTGTAGCGAAATGCTTATGTTCCTGGCTCCAACAGTGCATTAGTATCTAACAATTTACAACAATATACACAAATCTAAAAGTAAAAGAATGGAATTAAGAAATTGATAGTTTTAGATCGAGCAATGTCGGAGTGGCATTGACTAAAATATAGTAAAATAGAATACAGTATATACATATGAGATGAGTAAAGCAGTATGTAAACATTATTAAAGTGACTAGTGTTCCATAATTAAAGTGCCCAGTGATTCCAAGTCTATGTATGTAGGGCAGCAGCCTCTAAGGTGCAGGGTTGCGTAACCAGGTGGAAGCCGGCTAGTGATGGCTATGTACCAGTCTGAAGGCCTTGAGATAGAAGCTGTTTTTCAGTCTCTCAGTCCCAGCTTTGATGCAGGGTGAACAGGCCGTGGCTTGGGTGGCTAATGTCCTTAATGATCGTTCTGGCCTTCCTGTGACATCGGGTGCTGTACGTGTCCTGGAGGGCAGGTAGTTTGCCCCCGGTGATGTATTGGACTGACCGTACCACCCTCTGGAGAGCCCTGTGGTTGCGGGTGGTGCAGTTGCCGTACCAGGACGGCGATACAGCCTGACAGGATGCTCTCAATTGTGCATCTGTAAAAGTTTTAGGGGCCAAGCCAAATTTCTTCAGCCACCTGAGGTTGAAAAGGGGCTGTTGCACCTTCTTCACCACACTGTCTGTGTGGGTGGACCATTTCAGATTGGCAGTGATGTGTATGCCGAGGTACTTACAATCTTTCCACCTTCTCCACTGTGGTCCCGTCGATGTGGATAGGGGCATGCTCCCTCTGCTGTTTCCTGAAGCCCAAGATCAGCTCCTTTGTTTTGTTGACGTTGATTGAGAGGTTGTTTTCATGACACCACACTCTGAGGGCCCTCACCTCCTCCCTGTAGTCTCATCATTGTTGGTAATCAGACCTACTACTTTTGTGGCATCTGCAAACTTGATGATTGAGTTGGAGGCGTGCGTGGTCACGCAGTCGTGGGTGAACAGGGAGTACAGGAGGGGGCTGAGAACGCACCCTTGTGGGGCCCCTGTGTTGAGGATCAGCGAAGTGGATGTTTTGTTGCCCACCTTCACCACCTGAGGGCGGCCCGTCAGGAAGTCCAGGACCCAGTAGTGACCAATAAAACATTTGATTTGATTTGAACTTGGAGGGTACTATAGTGTTGAAGGCTGAGCTATAGTCAATGAACAGCATTCTAACATAGGTATTCCACTTGTCCAGATTGTATAGGGCAATGTGCAGTGCAATGGCGATTGCATCGTGAGTCTCTGATCCACCTCTACGTAGAGGACACCATTCTGTATACTTCTGGCCCTTCTTTGGACACTGTGTTAACAACCCTCCAGGCGAGCTTCAATGCCATACAACTCTCCTTCCGTGGCCTCCAATTGCTCTTAAACACAAGTAAAACTAAATGCATGCTCTTCAACCGATCGCTGCCTGCACCTGCCCGCCTGTCCAACATCACTACTCTGGACGGCTCTGACTTAGAATATGTGGACAACTACAAATATCTAGGTGTCTGGTTAGACTGTAAACTCTCCTTCCAGACTCACATCAAACATAGCCAATCCAAAGTTAAATCTAGAATTGGCTTCCTATTTCGCAACAAAGCATCCTTCAGTCATGCTGCCAAACATACCCTTGTAAAACTGACCATCCTACCAATCCTCGACTTTGGCGATGTCATTTACAAAATAGCCTCCAATACCCTACTCAATAAATTGGATGCAGTCTATCACAGTGCCATCCGTTTTGTCACCAAAGCCCCATATACTACCCACCACTGCGACCTGTACACTCTTGTTGGCTGGCCCTCGCTTCATACTCGTCGCCAAACCCACTGGCTCCAGGTCATCTACAAGACCCTGCTAGGTAAAGTCCCCCCTTATCTCAGCTCGCTGGTCACCATAGCAGCACCCACCTGTAGCACGTGCGCTAGCAGGTATATCTCTCTGGTCACCCCCAAAACCAATTCTTCCTTTGTTCGACTCTCCTTCCTCTGCTGCCAATGACTGGAACGAACTACAAAAATCTCTGAAACTGGAAACACTTATCTCCCTCACTAGCTTTAGGCACCAGCTGTCAGAGCAGCTCACAGATTACTGCACCTGTACATAGCTGTACATATTTTTCTATTGTATTAGTGACTGTATGTTTGTTTATTCTATGTGTAACTCTCGAACTGCTTTGCTTTATCTTGGCCAGGTAGCAATTGTAAATGAGAACTTGTTCTCAACTTGCCTACCTGGTTAAATAAAGGTGAAATAAAATAAAAAATAAAAATTGTCTGTGGCTCTATTGGGGCGGTAAGCAAATTGAAGTGGGTCTAGGGTATCAGGTAAGGTAGAGGTGATATGATCCTTAACTAGCCTCAAAGTACTTCATAATGACAAGTGAGTGCTACAGGGCGATAGTTTTGAGTTCAGTTACCTTAGCTGTCTTGTGTACACGGACAATGGTGGACATCTTAAAGTAAGTGGTTTTATATGCCCGTAAACACTCCAGCCAGCTGGTCTGCACATGCTCTGAGGACACGGCTAGGGATGCGGTCTGGGCCGGCAGCCTTGTGAGGGTTAAGACTCTTAAATGTCTTATTCACGTCAGCCATGGAGAAAGTGAGCCCACAGTCCTTGGGAGCGGGCAACGTCGGTGGCACTGTGTTATCCTAAAAGCGGGCACAGAAGGTGTTTAGCTTGTCCGGGAGCAAGTGTCGGTGTCTATCGGCGTCGGTGTCGGTGTCTGCGACCTGACTGGTATTCCCTTTGTAATCCGTGATTGGCAGTAGACCCTGCCACATACTTTTCGTGTCTGAACTTTTGAATTGCGACTCCACTTTGTCTCTATACTGCCGTTTCACCTTTTTGATTGCCTTACGGAGAGAATAACTACACTGTTTCTATTCAACCACATTCCCAGTCACCTTGCCATGGTTAAATGCGGTTGTTTGCGCTTTCAGTTTTGCGCAAATGCTCCCGTCTATCCATTGTTTTTGGTTTGGGTAGGTTTTAATAGCCACAGTGGGAACAACATTGCCTAAACACTTCCTGATGAGCTCAGTCACTTTGTCCAGTCACTTTGTCCGTGTATGGTTCCCAATGTTATTCTTGATGAATTAAGCAATAAAGTGTTAAACAAATCAAAATATATTTTTTATTCTTCAAAGTAGCCATCCTTTGCCTTGATGACAGCTTTGCACAGTCTTGGCATTCTCTCAACCAGCTTCACCTGGAATGCTTTTCCAACCGTCTTGAAGGAGTTTCCCAAATATGCTGAGCACTTGTTGGTTGCTTTTCCTTCCCTTTGCGGTCCAAACCATCTCAGGTCGGGTGATTGTGGAGGCCAGGTCATCTGACGCGGCACTCCATCACTCTCCTTCTTCGTCAAACAGCCCTTACAAAGCCTGGAGGTTTGTTGGGTCATTGTCCTGTTGAAAAACAAATGATAGTCCACAAACCAGATGGGATGGCGTATCACTGCAGAATGCTGTGGTAGCCATGCTGGTTAAGTGTGCCTTGAATCCTAAATAAATCACTGGCAGTGTCACCAGCAAAGCACCCCCAAACTATCACACCTCCTCCTTAATGCTTCACGGTGGGAACCACACATGCGGAGATAATCCGTTCACCTACTCTGTGTCTCATAAAGACACTGTGGATGGAACCAAAAATCTCAAATTTGAAATCATCAGACCAAAGGACAGATTTCCACAGGTCCAATGTCCATTGCTCGTGTTTCTTGGCCCTTTGCAAGTTTCTTCTTCTTATTGGTGTCCGAAGGCCTGATTTTCAAGCAGTCTCCTCTGGACAATTGATGTTGAGATGTGTCTGTTACTTGAATTCTGAAGCATTTATTAGGGTTGCAATTTCTGAGGCTGTTAACTCTAATGAACATCCTCTGCAGAAAAGGTAACTTACTTTCCTATGGCACTCCTAATGAGAGCCAGTTTCATCATAGCGCTTCATGGTTTTTGCGACTGCACCCTTTGCTTATTTAAGCTGTTCTTGCCATAATATGGACTTGGTCTTTTACCAAATAGGGCTATCTTCTGTATACCCCCCTACATTGTCACAACACAACTGATTGGCTGAAACACATTAAGAAGGAAAGAAATTCCACAAATTAACTTTTAACAAGGCACACCTGTTAATTGAAATGCATTCCAGGTGACTACCTCATGAATCTGGTTGAGAGAATGCCAAGAGTGTGCAAAGCTGTCATCAAGGCAAAGGGTGGCTGCTTTGAAGAATCTCAAATATGAAATATATTTTAATTTGTTTAACTCTTTTTTTTTCTTACTACATGAGTCAACATGTGTTATTTCCTGGTTTTGATATCCACTATTTCATTCTACAATGTAGAACATTTTAAAAAATAAAGAAAAATCCTTGAATGAGTATGTGTGTCTAAACATCTGACTGGTACTGTAGATACAGTGCCTTGCAAAAATATTCACCCCATTGACGTTTTTCCTATTTTGTTGCATTAAAACCTGAAATTTAAATGGATTTTTAGTTGGATTTCATGTAATGGACGTACACAAAATAGTCCAAATTGGTGAAGTGAAATGAAAAAAAAACTTGTTTCAAAAAACCCACGGACCATGCAAGGAAGGCATTAGTCAGAAAGGCAACAAAGATAACCCTGAAGGAGCTGCAAAGCTCCACAGCGGAGATTGGAGTATCTGGCCATAGGACCACTTTAAGCCGTACACTCCACAGAGCTGGACTTTACAGAAGAGTGGCCAGAAAAAAAGCCATTGCTTAAATAAAAAAATAAGCAAACATGTTTGGTGTTCGCCAAAAGGCATGTGGTAGACTCCCCAAACATATGGAAGAAGGTACTCTGGTCAGATGAGACTAAAATTGAGCTTTTTGGCCATCAAGGAAAACACCATGTCTGGTGCAAACCCAACACCTTGCATCACCTCAAGAACACCATCCCCACAGTGAAGCATGGTGGTGGCACCATCATGCTGTGGGGATGTTTTTCATCGGCAGGGACTGAGAAACTGGTCAGAATTTAAGAAATTATCGATGGCACTAAATACAGGTAAATTCTTGAGGAATCCTGTTTCAGTCTTCCAGAGATTTGAGATGGGGGTTGGGGATGGGGGTTCACCTTCCAGCAGGACAATGACCCTAAGCATACTGCTAAAGCAACACTCGAGTGGTTTAAGGGGAAACATTTAAATGTCTTGGAATGGCCTAGTCAAAGCCCAGACCTCAATCCAATTGAGAATCTGTGGTATGACTTAAAGATTGTGGTACACCAGCGGAACCCATCCAACTTGAAGGAGTTGGAGCAGTTTTGCCTTGAAGAATGGGCAAAAATCCCAGTGCCAAGCTTATAGAGACATACCCCAAGAGACTTGCAGCTTGTAATTGCTGCAAAAGGTGGCTCTACCAAGTATTGACTTTGGGGGGTGAATAGTTATGCATGTTCAAGTTGGCTTTTTTTGTCTTATTTCTTGTTTGTTTCACAAGAGAAAATATTTTGCATCTTCAATGTGGTAGGCATGTTGTGTAAGTCAAATGATACAAACCCCCCCAAAATGAATTTTCATTCCAGGTTGTAAGGCAACATAATAGGAAAAATGCCAAGGGGGTGAATACTTTCGCAAGCCACTGTATGTAGCAAGGAAGAGAGTGATAATTTCCTTAGACACCGAGAGGGAGGGGGCAGAGAAGGAGAGCAAGAGTGAACATGTTCTGTACTCGTGAGGTATTACTGATGTCCTGAGAGGATTTTTTTTTTATACCGCCAGGTAAAAGATTAGCTTAGGAGAGTCAAAAGGGCATCCTAGCTTGTAAACAACATTTGGCCTAGTTGTCTCAAACTGCCTATTCAGCACCAAGACTATCTGCAGGTCTGGAAACTGTTTTGGGTTTAATGGTGTTTGGTTTACTTGGCCATAGTTTGAAACCAAAACAGAAGGTTTGAAAATACAGAAATGGGTTTCAAGATCACGACTAGCCTCTTTAACACCACTAAGATTAACTGCGCTGCTATAAATACAAAACAGTTTTTATCAACATTTACAGATTATGTTGGCTTGTGTAACTTCTCTCACATGGTTGGATTGAATAGAATGTTGGAATTTCAGTGGGAACCGACGTACAGTTTCTCCAACGAAGGGTTTGGAAGGCATCATGTCTTTAAAAAAACACTTCTGAAAAATGTTTTGATTGCTACGCCTCTTCCTCTCTGCACTAGTGTGAGGCTTGGCAGAGGCTTCTGTTATGGTCTGCCTCCCACATTACACTATTTTCCCTATGTAGTGCTCTAGGCCGAATAGCGTGCCATTTGTGATGTAGCCGTAGAGTCCGGATGCTGTTCTGATGGAAGCCTGCCCATACACCCAAAACTCTGTGTTAAATTAATCGCTTCCTTTTAAAAATTACCCTGGAGAGGCACATCTCAAACCTGTACATAGATCAGATCCAAAGGATATTGTTATGGCTGTACAGCGGAGAGAGTGAGACACAGGAATATGGTGTGAGGCAGAAAGCGAGAGAGAGAGTAGTGTGTTTGTGTGTGAAGGGAGCTATGGAAGCTGTGCAGTGTCAGTAGCTTCTTGTGTGTTGGCCAAGCCCAGTAAGCCCACCACGGAGGAAGAGCCTGACTCCTTTACCAGCCTCGCCTGCCTGCCCGCCCTGCCTTCGACTGCTTGTCCTGCCTTGGCCTTGCTGGACACAAAGGCCCTGTCTGTTTACCATCTGATTTGATTTGCATGCACAGCAGAGCCCACACAATCCCACCAAATTAGCATCATGGTTCACAGCAGCATGATCTCTAGACAGCAGCTTGATTTAATTTTTCGCCCACTCCCTACCTCTGTCAAAATAGCCGGCGACTCATTTGAGTTCATTCTGGTTTAAAATGCTTTGAAAACTGTAGCTGTAGCTAGGGCCTGGTCTACTGCTGTGTTCTCGTCTTAAAACAGTGTCATACATCAATCCCTACAAGAAGGCAACATGGATGTTGTGTTTTAGTCATCTGTCATTCCTTTGTGTAAAAATCAGGTGGTCATGGCTAACTATGTGCAGTGGAAGGTTGGTAAACAACTCCTGGTAAGCAACGCCTGGAAACCACCTGTCAAACACTTAAGGAGTTCCCTTCTTCAAGTTGTTTTGGAGATGTTTAGATCCGTAGAAGTATCATACAAAGGTTGGGAAGGAAAGCTATACGATCCAGACCTGGGTTCAAATACTATACATTTAAAAAAATATTTTTTTAATAACTTTTCAATTATTTCGAAGTAAGTTTTTAGATATTTATTTGAAAAGACAAGTAGTTGAATATTGAATATATCAGAAAATACTCAAATGCACTGTTGAACGAGAGTCTTGTTTTCTCAGTGTTAAGTTAAGTTTGGCGATGTCATTTACAAAATAGCCTCCAATACCCTACTCAATAAATTGGATGCAGTCTATCACAGTGCCATCTGTTTTGACACCAAAGCCCCATATACTACCCACCACTGCGACCTGTACGCTCTCATTGGCTGGCCCTCGCTTCATACTCGTCGCCAAACCCACTGGCGCCAGGTCATCTACAAGACCCTGCTAGGTAAAGTCCCCCCTTATCTCAGCTCGCTGGTCACCATAGCAGCATCCACCTGTAGCACGCGCTCCAGCAGGTATGTATCTCTGGTCACCCCCAAAACCAATTCCTACTTTGGCCGCTTTTTGTCTTTACCTCCCTTCTATCACCTCATTTGCTCACATCGTATATAGACTTGTTTATACTGTATTATTGACTGTATGTTTGTTTTATTCCATGTGTAACTCTGTGTTGTTGTATGTGTCGAACTGCTTTGCTTTATCTTGGCCAGGTCGCAATTGTAAATGAGAACTTGTTCTCAACTTGACTACCTGGTTAAATAAAAAATAAAAAATTAACGTAATAACATGATATCAAAACAAAATGTACAGGGATCAGGAAGGTATGTGTGTTTTGTTATATGAAACTTCCTCTCAAACACGGAGGAACGCTCCACCACTGGTTGAAGCAGTCGGCATATATCTAAATTAACAGTCCTCTCTCTCTCTCTCTCTCTCTCTCTCAGCTTCTTCAACTGAAAGACATGGATGACATCCAAGTTTTACCAAAAGCACCCCTGCTTGTTGACAGGGAATTGCCAGTAAGTAAACTCATGATCATTTGTATGATCATACATTGGATTTGCATGTACTATAGACAATGGTTTATTTGTCTGAGCAAAATGTTGTTTAAACTTCGTTATATGACAACTGAACTCCATAGATAAATGCTGACTGTTTAGCTGTCAGGAACAGTCTGAAATGTTTTTACTATATCGTGATACTGGTCCTTTATGGATACCTTTCTTCATATTTAAAACACAATGGACAATTACTTATATTCTCTATTTCATCATATCTTATTGGCAAAACTTCACTCTCTATAACCGTTGTCTCTTTCATTTCTAGGGGTTGAGAGCAGCTGTTGCGCAACTTGTGATAAAGGTATGTCCCTATGGTGCACGTAGATATCCATCAAAATCTACAAATGTTGACATAATCCACAGGTTTCAGTGTAGAGTAGTCAGATTAATGTCCACATGGATTAGGTTGGGATATTTTAGTGATGTGAAAGGAAAATTATTGATGAATCATCTTGCAGTACTTAGGTGTTTCTGGTGGAAGTTTTGCATACATTTAGGTCTCTTTGAGACTGACAGATGATGTTAGATGACTACTGCACTAATGTTTTATCTGTAGCCCTTTGTGTAATCTAAAGAGGGAAAAGTATCATTTAATTTTGAGCACACTGTAGTATGAATGTGTATGTTGACTTGACATACAGCTAGCAGCATACCTACTGCATACCAACTACATACATCCAGGACCGTGGACTGCACCACTGGGAACCCACTACCTAACAATCAATGCTTTCATTCTTAACTTGTCAAAGTACCTTATAAACATCCTACCACATGCCAATATCCTGAAACTGATTGTACTGCATGTCGACCTGAGAAGTTTCAGAGGTGGCAGAGGGATTTTGCCTGCAGCTAACCATCTCGTGCAAACCGACCCTCACGCCTGCTGGGATTAGTCAACTCAGGTTTCCAGGGCAAGCGTTTAATATCGCTTTGTGTCTTAGAGCCCTACTGACGTAGGTAGAGGAGGGACACCTCAGCCACCTGTCCCGTTCCCAGGCTGCCTCCCCTCCCCCTTAAGCTCAAGCACACAAGTTACACATGTATCCCTCCTCCTCCTTTCTCCTCTCCCCCCTCCTCTAGCTAGCTCAATGAGATTAGCTCAGCATGTGTCTATATCAAACTGCCACCAAATAAGCCATGGTTACCTAGACGACACTGCCGTCAGATGTTTACCTCAGGTCATGTACATAGGTTATGTGAACCTGGAGGCGAAGCCTTGGTTGAACTGGATTTGACTACATCGTTGACTCTTATTGCGGCCCGAATGGCAACATATTCCCTACGCAGTGTACTACTTTTGACCAGATCCCAAATTCATTTGGTAAAAATGTGTGCACTATGTAGGGGATAGGTTGCCATTTGGGACAGAAATCCTCAGGGTCTTAACCTGGACCTAACTACCTTCCTTGTAAGAGTTGTTTTGGTCAGTGTATGGGGTTTATGACGCCAGGATTCCTCCCCTATTCCACTGGCAATATTATTTTATTGGTAACCACTCATACTTGCAGTATCAGTAGGCTAGGCCTATGAAATTGAACGTGCCGCAAACAAAATTGCACCTAGGAGCCAATAGTCTATCTTATCTTTGGAATAGTAGACTAAAGATAATCTCCCCACACTGATAACATTGAGATATGAAACAATGTATTTGTACGGTATCTTATAACGATACTGAGTTAATTTTCAATCTATTGAAACATTGCCACACAGACATACCTAACAGAATGACTTAAAACACCATAATGGCTTCAGATGTGATTATGCCAGTGCTATTACAACAAATGTCTTTATTTTTCTCTTTCTTGACTGCCTGATATGTCATCAAATGAGGATATTTTGGCAACTGGGTTCAGTTATTCATTGCTCTTTTATACTGTATTCCCTCTGATCTGATGGCTTGCTTACTCTTCACTTTGCACTAGTCCTCATTAAATATCCCATGCTGTCCCACTTTCGGACATTGTGCTGATCCAATTTAGGGATCTCTTCAGCTAGAATTATCTTGTTTTGACCACCTTGCAAAGCACCATGGGAGGCCAGGGCTTATGCAGAGTAGTAAGTACCAGGGGTATAAAACACAACCCTCAGACAAGTTCCCTCATAAAGACCTTTACAGAACCTTACCTTCAATTGGATCTATAGCTCAGAGCACTACCTCCGTTTACTACTCAGTACAGGTGACCAAAAGCCACTAGGAAACATGGTTCTTGAGGGGGATTCGGACATGGAGAGTGTTGTTGCTGAGATTGAAACCTCTGTAAGTACTGTTGGATCTCTGTCTCTTATGGAGTAGTTGATGGTGTGCTTTGATAGGCCGTCTTGGGCTTGTTTACCTTTATCTTTTCTTCTGTACTATTGTGGGATTGAAGTAAACAATCTGATTGTGAAAAACATGGTGGACTGAAAGTTCTTTGGAAGTAATACGCATCAGTCAGAAATCATGTGGAATTGAATAAAAACATTGGTCATTGTTAAAACATTATTGCCAGATGCTCTGGTTGATGACTCCTTGAGAAACAGAGCATACTGAAGATACTGAATGCAGAAAGGCTAACTGCATGAGCCATTTTGTTTCACTGAAAGTTGGATACATTTGTTTTCAATGGAACTTTCTGATGAAGCCTTTACATTTTGGTAATTGATCATGTTTTTATTATTTAACTAGGCAAGTCAGTTGAGAACAAATTCTTATTTACAATGGCAGCCTAACGGACAACTGCCTAGGCAAGTCAGTTGAGAACAAATTCTTATTTACAATGGCGGCCTAACGGACAACTGCCTTGTTCAGGGGCAAGACTAACAGATTTTTACCTTGTCAGCTCAGGGATTTGATCCAGAAACCTTTCGGTTACTGGCCCAACGCTCTAACCACTAGGCTACCTGCTGCCCCTTATTCAGAGTGAACTTTAAGTCTGTTTGGATGTATTCTGATTGCAATGTGTTGTGTTGGAGAAAATACATGCAGCCCAAGTTAAAAACCATTGATTCTGAAGGGCAATTTT
Source organism: Oncorhynchus mykiss (assembly GCF_057628025.1). Taxonomy (NCBI): domain Eukaryota; kingdom Metazoa; phylum Chordata; class Actinopteri; order Salmoniformes; family Salmonidae; genus Oncorhynchus; species Oncorhynchus mykiss. The sequence continues at coordinate 18,348,084 of NC_143051.1, read as the reverse complement.
CTGTTGTTGTAGTTATGTTTGAATATTTAATATAGTGCTGTGGTACCCCTATTTGCTAACGGTGGTTTATTCCATCTTTAGGAGCACGATGTAGAGACTCCCCATGGAAGGATCCACTGCACCATGAAGGGGATACCCAAAGGAGACCGGCCCGTCATCCTCACCTTCCATGACATTGGACTGAACCGTAAGCCCCATTTGCTTCATTCATCCCATCCTAGTTAATGGATTTGATGTCACCCCTCAATGTAAGACTAATGTCCCCATGCACTTTGGTATTGTTACGTTTAAGAATGAGAACGTCTATTCGTTGACTATAACGGCTAGTCAACATCATGAAAAGTGAATTTACTTCATTTGTAAAATATAATTGATTCTCAATGACTTACCTGGCTGAATAAAGATGAACATTGAAATAAATAGATACATTTGAAAGTTGAGAAGAAGCACACAATGGCCACCGTGATAGACATTTGACATCCACAAATCATATGAGATCCAGCCTCATCACTAACATCCTGTACCGGATCTCCATGTTTCAGACAAGACGTGCTTTGACTCCATGTTCCAGCATGAGGACATGCAGGAGATCATGCAGCACTTTGCTGTGTGCCACGTCGATGCCCCTGGGCAGCACGAGGGGGCCAACACTTTCTCTACTGGGTGAGCCCAGTCGCCTAGCCTTATCTTATATGTTGTTGATTGGATAGGACAGATGTAAAGAGGAAAGAAGGAGGAGAGTGGGTTGAAATGGCACTGGGCCGTATTCAAACCCATGCTGCAGCGGTATGAGTTCTGGAGGCAGTGACTTAGACCACTTGACCACCCTAGACCTCGCCGCCTTTGCACCAAATGTAGGCCAGCTTGTTCGTCTGTCACCCTTTGACCTCTGCACTGTAACATCTAGATCTGTTGTGGCCCATTTACACAGATCTCTTGATAAATCATTTGCATGTTAGGTGAATATAGTTTTTTACCTGATTGCTCTGGTGCTTCGTTTTTATGATCGTCTGCATCTTGAGTCCAGATCCCCATTGATCTGAATAGGAGAGATGATCAAAGTAAAGAAAGGATATGAGAAAGCAGTATGAGGCTGTTGATGGAATAGAGATATGGAGGGCAGTGATAAGAAGCATTGTAAAGTGTTGATAATGGAAGTACTTTAACCCTGACGGTTGTTGTTTTGTCTCCAGGTACGAGTACCCCTCCATGGATCAGCTGTCTGAGTCCCTCCCCCTGGTCCTCAAGCATTTTGGGTAAGTCCAAACAAGGACTTTATAAGATTTAGAAATGTATCCAATATTTTCATTATGAAATATATTTCTCCTCATACATTTGAACCCCAGTCCATAGGGCTCAAATGCTGACCAGACCGCTCATGCGCATGTTGCTTTTGTCCACCCACACCAGATGCGATCAGGACACGTAGCTTGAAATATCAAAATGAACTCTGAACCAACTATATTAGTTTGGGGACAGGTTGAAAAGCATTAAACATTTATGGCAATTTAGCTAGCTAGCTTGCTGTTACTAGCTAATTTGTCCTGGGATATAAACACTGGGTTGTTATTTGACCTGAAATGCACAAGGTCCTCTAATCCGACAATTAATCCACACATAAAAGGGTAAACTGAGTTTGTTTCTAGTAATCTCCCCTCCTTCAGGCTTCTTCTTCTTTGGACTTTATATGGTGGTTGGCAACCAACTTTAAGGTGCATTACCACAACTGACAGGGATGTGGACCTCAGTTCATCTTTCAATCACCCACGTGGGTATATGCTCCTAAAAACCAATGAGGAGATGGGAGAGGCAGGACTTGCAGTGCGTCAAGGTTCACAAGTAGAACCAAGTTCTATTTTAGTGCTTGGCTACGCAGACGCTCGCTGACGCGCTTGAGCAGTGTGGGTGCAATGATTGAATAACATGTATGTGTCAATTTGTTTTGCAACGCTTGCACACGCGACACAAGCGGTGTGGTCAGCAAGTCATGCTACTTACCGTTCAGGATCTATTTTCATAGTGTCTCAGATTAGAAGTGCTGTTTTGCCTTCTAGATCATAATGAAGAGAACTCCTATTTTGAGATGCTTTATGAATAAAGACTATGATGCCTTAGACCCTCATCCATTGGCTCAAAGAATTCTGATGATATTCTGTTTGTTTGTTAACCACAGCCTGAAAAGCATCATTGGAATAGCCGTCGGAGCTGGAGCCTACATCCTGGCGAGATTCGCTGTGAGTTTGACGCCCTCCTCCCTTCCCCTTTCAATTACGCTTACATTTGGTTCATTATGAAGAGTTTTAATCAAACCGGGATTAGAAGTTATAGTAGATTAATGTTCCCAGTGATGCTGTGCTCATTTTGGGTGTACAGTCCTGTTTATTGCTTTAGCCTGCTGCTGAGAGTCTGGAAATGTTGTAGACTGGCTCCGTACCAAAACACCCGGCCCTGTAGGGACTCCGTCTCAATATGCTGAAACCCAGATGATGGAGGGATACGAATGTTTTAACTCCTAACTGACGAAATGTTGATGTTTCAATGAGTATAGTGAATGAGGTTTCAATGAGCACTGTTTGTATAGTTTCACCAGTACGAAGTCATTGACCAAATGTTTGTTTCTGTTTTTAGCTGGACTACCCAGCAATGGTGGAAGGCCTGGTTCTGGTTAACATCAACCACTGTGCTGAGGGGTGGATGGACTGGGCTGCAAACAAGGTACTATACAGGACCCTCTCCACACAACCACAGATCCACAACAATCCATCAACTTTAATGATTTATAAAGCCCTTTTTAGATTGTCAACATTGTCACGTAGCTTGTTTATACAGTATTAACGTAGCTATGTATATGATTGCTATTTGACCCATGAAAAAATATATACAAATCATCTTTTCCATCTCTTTTCAGGTCACTGCTTTGCCCGAAATGCTCATCGGCCATCTCTTCGGAAAGGTGAGCAGTGGGCACCAAAATAGACAGTGATTGAAACTGCAAATCACATCAGCATAATCCCATTGAATCTATTCCAATTAGGGGCCACATGGATATAGGACAGTTCGTGGCAGGCTTACATGTTGCAGTACTGTCACTAGGTCACAGAGTCTGAGTAGGTGTTTATTTCTGTCTCTGTAGGAGGAAATATCCAACAACCATGACCTTATCGCCACCTACCGCCATCACATCATGAACGACATGAACCAGTACAACCTGCACCACTTTGTCAAAGCTTACAACAGGTAAATACACTGGCCTCCTGCAGAGAATAATCATAAAAATTCTATCCATGAGTTCATCCGACTATGGGGAAGTAGATAAAGGGCTTCATTGCCAAAATCCCAAAGTATCCCTTTTAATCAAGTCTTACAACATGTAAATGCACTAGACTCCTCACTGCGGAGAATAACACAGATTACCATGAACATCCTTTGACCCCACATGAATATGTATATATTTAATATACATAATCACATTTTAGAGGACGCCTGTATATTCATTGTAGAAATATACTGTATCTTATCTATGTATTTCTAATATTTCAATATATGTTATTACATATCTATAATAGATAAACATATAAATGTAATATTATATTTGTAAAATGTCAGTATGTTCAGTTTGGGCCTCACTGATATCCCACCTTTTTCCCTTTCAGCCGGCGGGATCTGGAGATTGAGAGGCCCATTCCTGGTGGGAAAGTCTCCGTCAGAACCCTGAAGTGAGTTCCAAACCTTCAGACTTTTTGGCATACCTCAATCATCCCACATGGCATATTGCTAGAGCCATGAGTTTTCCCTGACCTAGAAACTCTGGGCCCTAGTTATAGCCTGATCTGCTGGTTACTCGGTCCGGGAAAAACTCCTGGCTCTGTAGTACTATGACCACAGATGGATATAATGACAAGATGCTAGTCTCCGCCCTAACAATGGGATTCGTTGACCAAAGAGCGGAACGGCGGGCTGTCAAGCTCCTTCCTGTTCCTCTCTTCGGATTGGTGGATACATCTCGTTATTTGAATACTTTCTTGAATATTCGATGATGGGTGTTGACGTCAATAGCCTGTATTCTATGGAGAGTGAGATGCTATGCTAGCCTCATGAATATGCATAGACCGTCAACAGGGACAACTCCGATATAAAGTGTTTTTTCTCAAAGTTGCCGGGATGTCACATGCATCACACTTATATCAGTACAGTCGTCACAACCTAAGCATTACCAAACTTCTATTAAATAAAATAAGGCTTGCGTATTAAAATAGCAATAAAATACTTTTTGCTCTCAGGTGTCCTTCTTTGTTGGTGGTAGGAGACAGCTCTCCGGCTGTTGACGCTGTGGTAAGTCCAAATACACACTGTAATCCTAACGGCCATAAACAAATCATGAACATTAATACCTCTGGTCTTTAGTCCCTAGGTTCCTCAGAACATGTGTTGTCCTTTCATCTAAGTCAGGGCTCTCCATCCCTGTTCCAGGAGGGCTACCGCCCTGTAGGTTTTCGCTCCAACCCTAATCTAGCGCACCTAGCCTGAATCAGGTTAGTTAAAACTGGGGTTGGAGTGAAAACCTACTGGAGGGTAGCTGTCCTGTAACAGGGTTGGAGAGCCCTGACCTACCCAACAAGATATTATCAAAGGTTAAAACTTTTAGGATTTAAACATGGGACAAAAAAGGGAAAGAAATCATACACCACAAAAGCTATTCTAGCAATAAAATATTACTCCAGCAGTTACCTATTTATTTCTCTACTAGGGTAAATATGTAGTCCCTCAATTAGACTCTGTACTGTGCATCTACAGGTAGAGTGCAATACTAAGCTGGACCCGACAAAGACCACACTGCTCAAGGTGAGTGGCCCCCTACAATCTACCTCCTGCTAATAATAGGTCATAATATTGGCTAGGCAGTCTGATGAGCTTCCAGGAGCTCAGCAACTACCTGGTGACTGATTTACTAGCGCTGCCTTGAACCCCTGAGACCGCAGGTTGAGGCTATGCTGCTGTACCCAGCCTCCAGGGTCTGTTCATTAGGCACATAATGGAAAACGTTTTGCAATGGAAAATTTGAGGTTCTTATTGGACCAAGTCCAGATTGTGCCCTCCTTGTTTGAGTTTGTTTACCTCTGTTTGGTTCCTGATAAACATGACCCAGGTCACAATCCTTCCTGTCTGGCCTACCTATGATGTGCATGCCCCTGGCTGTGACCTAATGCGTTCTGTAAAACTCTGAAATGGGCACGTTTTACAGACGCTAAACTGTTAACTGTCCAGAGGCTGATGGAAAACACTTGTTTCACATTGAGGAAGTGTTAGATGGGAGGTTGTTTTGTGTAATGGGGGGTGACTAATGTCGTACCGCTGCTGACCTGATACCTTAACTCTGCCCTCTTGAATTACGTGTTTATTTTTTTCCAGATGGCGGATTGCGGAGGCCTGCCCATGGTTGACCAGGTGCGTTTCTAATTTGTTAACATGCTCACGCAGGTGAGGTGGGGTGGCAAAGGGATAATCATTAGGGGGGTAATACAACGGAAGCTTGACTTAAGAGCATTAGTGACAGTAGCAATGAGGCACATACGTCAGGTCTGGAGAGCTAATACCCAGCTCAGTCAGCACCTGCTGCTACAACAGCTGTCATACATATGCCTCTCATTATCAGTTTGTAGGATAGGACATGAATCTGTCTGTTATGTCATTATGTGGATAATACCAGGGAAACAAGTTGCTAACTTTCTCCTTTGCTCACCCAACAGCCTGCAAAGCTGACAGAGGCCTTCAAGTACTTCATTCAGGGAATGGGCTACAGTAAGTACACACTCCAACATACACTCTCTGTGTAACCAATGCTGACCAGTAATTATATTAACACAAGTATTTAATTAACTATGTAGAAACATAAAAGTCTGGTTACCCTATTACTGTTTGCAAAAGAAATGTGGGTGTTCACGTCAACCTGTAAGGAGTTTGCCTGCCACCTGGTGGGTGAGATTAGTAACTGCACCTTCAGATAAAAAAACTTTAAAAAAATAAAATAAATTCCTGTTAAGTATTTCACCTTTATTTAACCAGGTAAGCAAGTTGTGAACAAGTTCTCATTTACAATTGCGACCTGGCCAAGATAAAGCAAAGCAGTTCGACACATACAACGACACAGTTACACATGGAGTAAAACAAACATAGTCAATAATAGAGTAGAAACAAGTTCCGATGTGAGCAAATGTGATGTGAGCAAATGAGGTGAGATAAGGGAGGTAAAGGCAAAAAAAGGCCATGGTGGCAAAGTAAATACATTATAGCAAGTAAAACACTGGAATGGTAGATTTGCGGTGCAAAGTAGAAATAAAAATAATGGGGATGCCAGTTAACCTGTTCTATAATGATTATGAAATATAAATATGAAATATAGTGCCCACATTCAGAATTCAGTTGACCATGAACACAGTGTGAATGGATCTTTAACCTTGTCTCCTCTTTCCTCAGTGCCCGCCGCCAGCATGACCAGACTGGTCCGCTCTCGCACTGCATCCGGCTCCAGCATCCACTCCATGGATGGCAACAGGAGCCGGTCTCACACTAACGAGGGAAACAGGAGCCGGTCACACACCAACGAGAAGCGTGGCCGCTCCCACACGGACAGTATGGAAGGCACAGCAAACAGCAGCACTGCGCTCAAGTCCACCGAAGTGTCCTGCTAGATGACCCTTACATGACACTCAACCTTTAACCTCTGCACCCTGGTTCCTGCTGCGCTGCCACTAACCACACCTACAAACACACATACACAACTAGAGAATGTCTCTATGCCAAAGAGTTATGCGAAGAGGTTGTGTGTGTAAGGCTATGCAAGCATATACTACTGCATTATGAAGGAAATTCCTTAGAGGGAAAAACGTATTCTGAAATAAACAGATCCCTTCCCATCTGCCGCGTCAGGTGGAATATCTAGTTGTTAGTGGCAACGCAGCAGAGTGACACGGCGCAACGGAGAATGTGGGAGAAAGCTGTGGCTGCAGAACCAGTACTTAGTACAGCAGTTTGTCATCAAGACAGTTTTTTGTTTTTTTTGTCTATAGTTCTTTATTACATATGACACAGCTTTCTCAAAATGTGTACCTGACTATAAATGACTTTCTAATTGTTCATCGTTAACTTTTCAATGTTCTGATTAATGTACTGTGGGATACAGGAGAGAAGTGGCGTAAGAATAGGTAGGCAAGTGGATCAAAAATAAATATATATGCAGTCTTTTTTTATCTTCTCAAATTGCTATTAGTCTTTGAAACTTTGGAAAGGAGGGAATTGAAAAGTATAATGTACATACAACACATTCCTGTAATGATTCCTCTCTTTTAGGACGTCTGTTTCGTCTGGAGTTAACATTCTTCTGGATCTATTGTAGAACATTTCATGAGGTTATCCTTTCATTAATCAAACAATCACATACGGTTGCTTTATTAACAGATCATGGCTTCAGGCACAATTGTTCTTTTGGATATTTCTTGTGTAAATGGTTATTTCTATGCAATCCCGGCAAACAAAGATAATGTGCCATGGAAACCCTCTGACTTATTAAGGCTCCTTTGTTGTGATGGATTTGAGAAAGTCAAGCCGATCCACATGATGTGATATAAAGATCCGAGTTAGCCATAGAGCTTCTCAAAAACCCTCTCCCACTCTTACGTGCACTACAGCAACACTTGCCGGCTATGTAGAACACCGGCCGAGACCGCATAACTGCCTAATGCTGTAGATGAGAAGCATTAAATATAGCATAACAATTTGTATTTATTAAAAACCTATAACTTTTTGTCCTGGTGTTGTCGTCATTTTGAATGATTGTAAGATCAAATGATACCACAGTTCCACAGGATCTTTAACCATATATATAGCACATGCATTCTATAGTAGCATCTCACTTCATCTCGTACTCATTGTTCAATTCAGAGCCACGCGATCAAATCAATCTTAACATGAGTATGAACGAGATTTCATGAAACTTGTTACTGTGAATATAAAAATACCTGTATGACAATTTGTTCAATCATTTAGTATTCAAAATGTACTTCAATAAATAACTAAAATATTTCACACACTTGGTTTACTTGTAAGTCAATAAACTATTTCCGAAAGCAACCATATACAAGCTTAAAACAAACAAAAAACATTGATTTACACATTTTTCCAATAGGAAAAAAAGCAAAAGAAAGATCCCCTTGTAAGAAAAAATGCTTTGTCTGGAATTCAATCCAATGGATGATCTAGAGACTGAATGCCATCTCTGTGAATGCTGGGGAAATTGCCTTTAAAAGGAGGACTGTCTGCTGTATGGAGCGTTGTTCTAAAACGTGCCTTAGATTGAATACCTGCCTCTATGTATAAAATAAATTGACATATAACAGAGTTTCTGAAAGTCTGAAAAACCAAAAAACATTGAGAAAAGGAAAAGTAGGTGAAAATAGGGGTAGATGGAGGCTTAGGCCTAGGTTCAATTAGATCAGGCATTAACCAGCGATAGCAGACACCTGCATAGTGGATGTTTCAGAGGTCGAAATGCAAATCGGTGAGCAGCTACACATGCGACCATTATCACAAATCCACACCCGCCACACTCCTGTTAGAAGTTCAGAAGGAGAAAGTGTAGGCTATATAGAAATAATGACGCTCAAATGTAAAATCATTAAACTAAATAATACGCATTTCTATCATCATAATGGAGGTGTACATTCCTGTGGCTGTTCATGTGCCTCCGTGCAGCCGATGGCAATGTCCGATTTAGGTATAATACCGGGAGCCACTTGTTGACAGCTCTAAAGCAGTTCCACCTCTAACACCATCAAAACAACTGCTCTGCGGATGTTGGCTAAGCAGATCTGATTGAATAGAGCCCATAATAAGAGCATAGCTTATTATTGAAATGTCTCAGTTCACGATCTCAGGGTAGCCATAGTAATTCTCCAGCTCGGCAAAGATGTCATTGGGGTTCTTGCAGCTGAGGTTACAGAAGCAGGCGTTGATCCACATGACTTGCCAGGTGAACACAGCACCGTTGGGACACATAAACTCCACATCGATGGTCTTGGACTTGTAGGGAATGCAGCAGCGATGGTCCGTGGCCACGCAGACCCCGCAGTATTTAGGCCTGTAAGACTTCTTACTGACACAGCCTGAGATGGTAAAGTTTTTTGGCTGCTCTTCTCTGTAGATGTTCATACAATTCTTCCCTGGCTGAGAGATAAGAGAGGTATTTTTTGCAATGTGAACTCTTCAATATAGATATCATAACAAACAAACATTAGACTTCTTTGCAATGCGTACATGTATGCATGGATATGTGTCCGTGCCCATATATGTGGGTAAACGTGTATGCATACACATACTCTGTACATGTACCTTGATGTGCTTGGTGATGTCCACCTCACAGGGCCGTATGTTACAGAGGCGGGACTCTTTTACCATCTCACACCTGTCGTTAGCATTAGAGACACGCAGAGACAGACCTCGACCACAAGTCTTAGAGCAGATACTCCAGGAGGTTGTCTGGATCACACAGTTCCTGCTCTGGCCCTTCAACTCAACAGGAAGAGCTATGTCAACAGAGACAGGCAGAGAGGAAGTGTGTGAGTGAGAGAGAGAGAGAGAGAGAGAGAGAGAGAGAGAGAGAGAGAGAGAGAGAAAGTGTGTGAGTGAGTGAGCAAGTGAGAGAGAGACTACAATTTAATATGGGCAGTGACAGAAGTGCTTTTTAGACATTATTCATCAAAACTGGACCTAATACACCACATGACCAAAAGTATGCGAATACCTGCTCGTCGAACCTCTCATTCCAAAATCATGGGCATTAATACGGAGTTGGTCCTCCCTTTGCTGCTATAACAGCCTCTACTCTTCTGGGAAGGCATTCCACTAGATGTTGGAACATCCACTAGATGTTGGACTAGATGTTGTTGGACTAGATCCACTAGATGTTGGACTTGATTCCATTCAGCCACAAGAGCATTAGTGATGTCTGGCACTGATGTTGGGCAATTAGGCCTGGCTCGCAGTAGGCGCTCCAATTCATCCCAAAGGTGTTCGATGAGGTTGAGGTCAGGGCTCTGCGCAGGCCTGTCAAGTTCTTCCACACTGATCTCGACAAACCATTTCTCGCTTTGTGCACAAAAGATTTTGTGCTGACGCTGCTTGCAGAAGCAGTTTGGAACTAGTTAGTGAGTGTTGCAACCAAGGACAGATGATTTTTACGCGCTTCAGCACTCAGCGGTCCCGTTCTGTGCGCTTGTGTGGCCTACCACTTAGCGGCTGAGCCATTGTTGCTCCTAGACGTTTCCATTTCACAATAACAGCAGTTACAGTTGACCGGTGCAGCTCTAGCAGGGCAGAAATTTGACGAATTGACTTGTTGGAAAGGTCACTGAGCTCTTCAGTAAGGCTATTCTACTGTCAATGTTTGTTTATGGAAATTGCATGGCTGTGTGCTCGACTTTATACACCTGTCAGCTCTTCAGGGACAGGGTTGGAGTTAGAGCTACCGTCCGGTAGCTCTCCAGGAACAGGGTTGGAGTTAACCTACCGGACGGTAGCTCTCTGGGAACAGAGGTGAAGTTAACCTATAGGACGGTAGCTCTCTAGGAACAGGGTTGGAGTTAACCTATAGGACGGTAGCTCTCTGGGAACAGGGTTTGAGTTAACCTATAGGACGGTAGCTCTCTGGGAACAGGGTTTGAGCTAACCTATAGGACGGTAGCTCTCTGGGAACAGGGTTGGAGTTAACCTATAGGACGGTAGCTCTCTGGGAACAGGGTTGGAGTTAACCTATAGGACGGTACTATGAAGCAATATCCTAAAACTATTTTGATTCACAGTTCTCAAAGAATTGCTCAATATTACCATGGTTATTAGTGTTACAAGATTCTCAATACACGAGACTCTATCCATGTAATGACTGGAATGGTATTGAACACATGGACTATTTCTCCATCACTAATGGTAACAATGTGTTTGAAACAGTTCCATTTATTCCATTCCAGCCATTACAATGAGCCTGTACTCCTATTTGAAATGACACCAGCCACCACTGATTAATTGATTGACTGACTGACTGACTGATTGATTGCTTGATCAATTGTTTGATTGATTGATGGATCTGTGTCCTACCTTCCACTGCATGTCTTGGAGCAGTCTTCCTCCCCTTCTTGGGCTCGTCACAGATCCACTGTTCACAGCAGCGTCCTGGGATCTTGACCCTCCTTGAGTTCTGGCACCACACCCGGGGGGGCTGGGAGTCCGTACACAGGGACACGCACCCGATAGCCCCGTTCACACACAGACACTGGTATTTACAGCTGGGTTTGAAGCTCTGCCCATTCCGGTAGATCACACCGTCATGCTCGCAGCCCACGCCAACCATATCTGGCAAAGAAGGTCAGGACAGCAGTCTTACATCACAGAGAGATACACAGTGAATAAGGTAATGATAACAATGTAATGTAGCAGACAATGTTTTTAGTGTTATCTGAACAAAAACAAACATGTCATGACATTGGGTAATATGATTGTGAAACCTATCTTTTGGTATTTTTTTTTCATTAGTCCACTGCTGATACAGTCCCAAAATGTTTTGTATATCAGCAATCAGGTTTTCAAGATATAGGACTTGCAAGAAGCATTTTGTAACTTGCCACATCATCATGATAATGTGGCAAGTTACAATTTGATATATCTTGAAAACCAGATTGCTGACATGAAAAATATGTTGGGACTGTATCAGCACTGAATTAATGAAACAAATACCAAAATATAGTTTTTGAGTGGATTATTCCTTTAATCATGTCATGTCTTTAGTAGCTTAGAGTATGTGTGGTAAATGACACTTACATGCACACACTCCTTTTTCGTACCTAGGCTTGTCTGAGCTGTAATCGCAGTACAATCCCTTATGGTAGTCGCAAGTGTCTGCCTCGTTGCACTCCTCCCCCACCTGCCTGGCGCAGGCCTTGCAGCAGTCACAGCCATCCATGAGCAAGCTCACCCCTGAAGGGCAGGAATGGGGGACCAGGGGGCACTCACAGGGCCAGTGGCAGTACTGGGTCCGGTTGTATGGCTCTAGGTCTGTGGATTCTGCTAGGGGCAGCATGGCAGTGGAATTCTGGGTCTGGGAGTAGGCCTAGATGAGAGGGACAAGGAGGAGTTATGCACTTCGATATACATAATACATATTTTAGTTTTCTATGGTCAAACGCTATGACTTTTGATAACACAATAAACCACGCAAGTAGAGAACAGACATTCCTAAAGCATCAAAGATGTACAGTATGTACAGTATGTATGTTATCTGTGTAGGTTTCCATGTCTAGGACAATTTAAAAGCGCAATCAGTGGAGGCTGCTGAGGGGATGATGGCTCATAATAATGTCTGGAACGGAGTAGATGGAATGGCATCAAACACATGGAAACCATGTATTTGATACCGTTCCTCCCATTCCACTCCAGCCATTACCACAAGCCCGTCCTCCCCAATTAAAGTGGGACCAACCTCCTGTGAAGCACATGTACTTGTTAGCACGTGGATCACCTGTATCACAATCACAACAGTTACAGGGGAATAATAGGCTGTTGCTCCAAGGATCAAAGTCGTAATTAGCTTCATGTCCTTAATCTTTTTTATTTCCAACATGTCCTATATCGGCCTAAGAACTAATAGACCCAAATCCCCTATTTGGCTAGAGAAGTGTTGCAAGTCCTGAATGTGCCTAAAGGTCTGGCTGGCCTTCTTGTTCGGATTGTACAACAACAACAAGGATGATTAACAGGGTAAGGGAGGTAAAAGAAAGAATATGAAATCAAAATGATTTCATCAATCTGACGCTGATCAGTCAAAGTACTTTTTATTTTCCTGTCTACACAATATTCTGCCTGTAGGCCATTTTTCATAGTTTCTTTGAAAATATAAAAGTATTTTCACAGCTGACGTGACAATACAATAAAACGTGTCCAACATTTCACCCCATGAATATTGCCTGTACAAACTGTATATATTTATGCCAAGATCAGAAACCCAATTTTTGTGTGTGTGATCAAATGAAAAACACCCTTTTTTTTAAAGCACTCAAAACAGATGTGCTGTCTGAACAAGCCACTAGGAAGAGTTTTACAACCAAACAAATGGCGGTTGGTCTTGGATCCAGACTGTTTAAGTCCCTACAGAGGAAACTGGCTCGTCCGCTGGCTCAGTATTTATAAATCCAAAAATGATTCTCAGTCTTGGCCTCACATTATAAGAGCAGGACTTCCTCGTATGAGTCAGGCAGGACACAGTGTTCCATAACCCATTATTACACATGGAGTAGCCAGATCGCCTAATGGGCTACTTTAAAATGTCATATTTTGTGAACGAGACACTCTACTTTTTATGCCTAACGTCTAAGGGCCAAACTTTCATTTCTGATGTCTGAACATTCAACAAACAGATTTTTTGTAGGGAACTTTTTGGGGCTGGTTTCCCAGACACAGATTAGGCCTTTTTAGTCCAGGACTAGGCTTAATCTGTGTCCAGGAAACCGTCTCAATGAAAACAATTGTAAATAATGTTGATGCTGTCATAACAGCAACCGCTGCCTCCAGTATGGGCCGACCAACAGTGCTAAATCAACTTTTCTTGGGGATTCCTATGTAGGTTACTGCAGGGTCTTTTCTGTATTAAACCTCTCTAATTACATTTCAGCCTCAACATGTTTATATTAACATCATAAAAGCCAAAGAGCTTCTGATCCAGGTAGGTTATACAGACACAATTAATCTGCAATTAATTAAATGTGAAAAAGACCCCGTAATCATGTTATTTTTGTTTTCCTAAGCTTGTTCTTGGCAGCCCATCAGTTGCCTTCACATATTTCTAATATAATTATAGTAATAAATAGTAAATCCATTGAGCGAATAGGATGTTTAATGCAGATAAATGAGATTTAATCATGGGTGTACCACAGAGCCAGTACCCATGGGATCTGCCGCTGAAGCGTAGTCAGCAGTCATCAGGCTCAGTCATTACACAACAACATCAGAGAACATGGTTACATCCCAGATGGCACCCTATTCCCCATATAGTGCACTCTTTCGGAATAGGATGTCATTTGGGATTCAGCCAACGTGTCACTTTCATCATTAAAGGGCTTTCTGGGGGTGTTTCACAAGGTAATGAAAAAGACACGGACAACAACTGATCATGACAATAACAGTTTATCGTCTCCATGTAGCTTTTTAATCTAAAAATGAAGGGAAATTGGATGAAGAGAGTACAAAAAAGGTTCTTAAAATCCATATATATACATATTGCATAACATGAATTTGAAGTGGGTTTTCTGTTGATGAGAAGCTTTGTGCTTGGCGGTTTATGTGCGTGTATACAAAGCTTTATTGTTCCTTACCCCCATCATATCTAGACAGCCAAAATTGGTATTGAGATTAATGTGAATACCATCACCTGTTCAGACTTATAACCCCTTGACCTTTTGTGTGACCTCAAGCAGACATATAACATCAACATCAAACGCTGTTTGGGCATCTGGGAATGAAAAAAGTGATAAATGGTTTATCAAATATCTTGATTGACTTCTAATGTGACCTTGACAATACTGCCATATAGGTCAGATAAGAAACTTGGAACTTTCTTTCCTCAGATGTGGAGTGTTCAACTGATTTGACCTCTAACCCCTGCCAAACCTGGGTGAAATCACCAATGTTGTGTCACACATGCAGTCTGTTGTCAGGTTGAGAAAGTGCAAGCTGAATGTTGAGGGTAGACCATGAGCACAACTCTGGTCAACATAGAGCATCATAGACTCTCACCTTCATCTCTTTCTGTAAGCAGTTGTTTTTTCTCTCCCAATTTGATGCAGTGTGAGTGAAAAAACTTCAGTTTGAGGCCAGACATTTTGAGACTGTTTGAGCAGTTTTAACGTGTGAAGTATTGAATTAATGAAAAACCTTTCCTAACTTGGCAGATAGGGCCACATTAAACTAGAAACATAGTATTTGATATTTGTTGATGCCATGCTATTACAGTACTGTCCAAGAAGTCCTTGAATCTGGAGTAAAATGCAAAACATGACTCCACATAACCACATGGTGGCAGTAAAGTACAACTCAAAAATGGAGGGATAACTTGTGAATGAATACACGGTGAATTTATCGGAAGCATCAATAATACTATTCTATTCTAAAGAAATCATGAATCAGATCTGGCACATCAGAAATAAATAGATTTGGTAAATAAGCCTTAAACCAAGTGTTGATAAAAAAGTATCATAATGGCACTTTCTCACCTGTTGAATCCCTGCTGCTATAAGAATCCACTTTAGCAGCCAGCTCATCACTGGTTAGGAATTGTAAATTCATTGAACCCAGAATTATTCCTTTACTAAAAACAAAATATTTCGCACTCCACAAGTCCCAGGCAATCTTCTTCTAGTTGTCATCTCCTCCGCGAGGACCACTGTCTGGGACTGGGACTGGTGATGTTATTAAAGCTCGTGCCTGCTGACGTCAGGTTTCTGGCAGCGCGCTCTGCTTTTTCCCTCTCCTCCACTCTCACCCGCTGCTCCTCACGCGCGAAAGCCCGCCCTGAAGTTGAGCTGACTTGTCTGTAAACTGAGCAATGTGTATCCCAGCTATGCAATTGAACAGTTAGCCAGTTAACTTGCCTAAATACTCTGAAATAACACACACACACGCATAGGTATATAAGTCGGAAGTTTACATACACTTAGGTTGTAGTCATTAGAACTCGTTGTTCAACCACTCCACAAATGTATTTTAACAAACTAGTTCTGGCAAGTCGGTTAGAACATCTACTTTGTGCATGACACAATACATTTTTCCAACGATTGTCTGTAAACAGATTATTTCACTTATAATTCACTGTATCACAATTCCAGTGGGTCAGAAGTTAACATACACTAAGTTGACTGTGCCTTTAAATAGCTTGGAAAATTGCAGAAAATTATGTTGTGGCTTTAGAAGCTTCTGTTGGGCTAATTGACATCATTTGAGTCAATTGGAGGTGTACCTGTCGATGCATTTCAAGGTATACCTTCAAACTCAGTGCCTCTTTGCTTGACATCATGGGAAAATCAAAAGAAATCAGCCAAGACCTCAGAAAATAAATTGTAGACCTCCACATGTCTGGTTCATCCTTGGAAGCAATTTCCAAACGCCTGAAGGTACCACGTTCATCTGTACAAACAATAGTACGCAAGTATAAACTCCATGGGACCACGCAGCCGTCATACCACTCAGGAAGGAGATGTGTTCTGTCTCCTAGAGATGAACGTACTTTGGAGGAAAACGGGCAAATCAATGCTAGAACAACAGCAAAGGACCTTGTGAAGATGCTGGAGGAAACGGGTACAAAAGTATCTATATCCACAGTAAAACAAGTCCTATATCGACATAACCTGAAAGGCCGCTCAGCAAGGAAGAAGCCACTGCTACAAAACTGCAATAAAAAAGCCAGACTACGGTTTACAACTGCACATGGGGACAAAGATCATACTTTTTGGAGAAATGTCGTCTGGTCTGATGCAACTAAAATAGAACTGTTTGGCCATAATGACCATCGTTAAGTTTGGAGGAAAAAGGGGGAGGCTTGCAAGCCGAAGAACACCACCCCAACCGTGAAGCACGGGGGTGGCAGCATCATGTTGTGGGGGTCCTTTGCTGCACTAGGGACTGGTGCACTTCACAAAATAGATGGCGTCATGAGGAGGAAAATTTTGTGGATATATTGAAGCAACATCTCAAGACATCAGTCAGGAAGTTAAAGCTTGGTCGCAAATGGGTCTTCCAAATGGACATTGACACCAAGCATAATTCCAAAGTTGTGGTAAAATGGCTTAAAGGCAACAAAGTCAAGGTATTGGAGTGGCCATCACCAAGCCCTGACCTCAATCCTATAGAAAATGTGTGGGCAGAACTGAAAAAGCATGTGCGAGCAAGGAGGCCTTCAAACCTGAGTCAGTTACACCAGCTCTGTCAGGAGGAATGGGCCCAAATTCACCCAACTTATTGTGGGAAGCTTGTGGAAAGTTAAACAATTTAAAGGCAATGCTACCAAATATGAATTGAGTGTATGTAAACTTTTGACCCACTGGGAATGTGATGAAAGAAATAAAAGCTGAAATAAATCATTCTCCCTACTATTGTTCTGACATTTCAGTCTTAAAATAAAGTGGTGATCCTAACTGACCTAAGAAAGATACTTTTTACTAGGATTAAATGTCAGGAATTGTGAAAAACTGAGTTTAAATGTATTTGGCTAAGGTGTATGTAAACTTCCGACTTCAACTGTATATTATTATTATTATTATCTATTTTTTTTTAAGATAAACTTAAAATTGGCATGGTCTAACTCTAATTGACTCAACAACCAAAAAACACATTTATAACTTTAGCTTTCTTATTGAATCAGACATGTTATTTCATGTTGTTTATCAAAATAAACAAAGTCTTTGATTCTGCATTGTGTTATATCCCTCTGCAGTTTATTCAGTACCATTTGTAAACTAGATGTTAATTTTGCATGAAGAAAAATTAAATGACTTGCTTCAGCTCTTGAAAAGTGATTTTGTGTCAGTGGATATGATAGCCTGAACATGTGAAGTTATTTTGGTGACTCTAGCTTAAAAGGTTCAAGAGTTACTGTTGGTAGGTTATTCTAGGCTAATTTATGCAAATATATATATAGTTATTGCTTATAAACATTTTAAGTAATTTTAACTTCTTAGAATAGCCTGAATATGTGAATGTTGGTTTGGTGTCTCTAGCTTCAACGGTTCAAGAGTTGCTGTTGGTGGGTTATTTTATGCTAATTAATATCGTTTAAGTTTTAAAGAATTTGAAGTTAGGATAACCTTAACATGTGAAAGTTGGTTTGGTGTATCTAGCTTGAACAGATTAAGAGTTACTGTTGGTGAGTTAGATTATGCCATCCTCTGTAAATAAGTCAATCAATCAATACTTTAAATTGCCCGAACTGCACCAGAACATCAAGATGAATATACTGTGTTTTGAATTTTGTTCCTATCAGGAATCAAGGTAAGACCCAAGTGCAGACTGTATAACAATGTTTATTGTAACCACAGGGGCAGGCAAATGACAGGTCAAGGCAGGTAGGGGTCGATAATCCAGAGCAGAGTCCAAGGCTCAGGGTCAGGTCAGGCAAAGGTCAAAAACCAGGAGGATGAGAAAAAGAGAGACTAGGGACAAACAGGAGCTGAGAAAACGCTGGTAGGCTTGAACAAACACGACAAACTGGCACAGACAGACAGAAAACACAAGTATAAATACCCCGAGGATAATGGGGAAGATGGGCGACACCTGGAGGGGGGTGGAGACAAGCACAAGGACAGGTGAAACAGATCAGGGCGTGACAGTTCCAGAAATACGGTGCGCTAAAAATAAAATCAGATTTACCTAGCTTGGTGGAGACCCTATGAACCCCAAGAGATAACCAATCCTGTGAATGGGTTAGGCAACTCAGGTATGTATACTTCAACATCAAAGTTAAATAAGACGGAGGTTTATGAAGTAGGGTCTTGTAAACAAAAAGGGAGTAATGCAGAGATCGACAGGTCTTTAGCGAAGTCCAGCCAACCTTTTGATATAGGATGCAGTGATGAGTATCAAAACTGTAGCCTGTATCAAAACAAAGAGCATTATGGTAGATGGCATCCAAAGGTTTAAGAGTAGTATCAATGAAATGTATTTATAAATCCCTTTTTACATCAGCAGATGTCACAAAGTGCTATACAGAAACCCAGCATAAAACCCCAAATAGCAAGCAATGCAGATGTAGAAGCAAGGTGGCTAGGAAAAACTCCCTAGAAAGGCCAGAATCTAGGAAGAAACCTAGAGAGGAACCAGGCTCTGATATGGGGCCAGTCCTCTTCTGGCTGTGCCAGGCGGAGATTACAAGAATATATGGCCATTTAAGGCCAGATTGTTATTCAAGATGTTCATAGATGACCAGTAGGGTCAAATAATAAGCAGTGGTTGTAGAGGGTGCAACAGGTCAGTACCTCGGGAGTAAATGTCATTTGGCTTTTCATAGCTGAGCTTTCAGAGGTTGAGACAACAGGTGCGGTAGTGAGAGAGAGTTGAAAACCGCAGGTCTGGGACAAGGTAGTACGTCTGGTGAACAGGTCAGGGTTCCCTAGCCGCAGGCAGAACACTTGAACGGGAGCAACAGCACGACCAGGAGGACTGGGGGCAGCCAGGAGGCATCAGGCCAGGTAGTCCCGAGGCATGATCCTAGGGCTTAGGTCCTCCGGGAGGAGACGGAGAGAAAGAGAATTAGAGGGATCATACTTAAATTCACACAGGACACCAGATAAGATGGGAGAATTACACTGTGTATAATAGACTGACCCTAGCCCCCCGGCACATCGACAATTGCAGCATAGATAATGGAGACCGAGACAGGGGTGTTTCGGGGGACACTGTGGCTCTGTCCGACGGTACCCCCGCACACGGCCAACCAGGCAGGATATCACCCCACCCACTTTGCCAAAGCACAGCCCCACACCACTAAAGGGATATCAACAGACCAACTTACTACGCTGACACAAAGCCCACGAAGATCTCCTCCACTGCACGAGCCCGAGGGGCGCAAACCCAGACAGGAAGATCACATCTGTGACGCACCCCTCCTAAGAACGGCATGGAAGAGCACTAGTAAGCCAGTGACTCAGCCCACGTAATAGTATCAGAGGCAGATAATCCCAGTGGAGAGAGGGGAGCAGGCCAGGCAGAGGCAGCAATGGCGGTTCATCGCTCCAGTGCCTTGCCGTTCGCCTTCGCACACCTGGGCCAGACTACACTCAATCATAGGACCTACTGAAGAGATGAGTCTTTAGTAATGCCTTAAAGGTTGAGACCGAGTCTGCGTCTCTCATACGGATAGGCAGACCATTCCATAAAAATGTTGCTTTATAGGAGAAAGCCCTCCCTCCAAATTCTAAGGACAATAAGGAGGCCTTGTGACCGTAGCGCACTTGTAGGCATGTATGGCAGGACCAAATCGGAGAGATAGGTGGGAGCAAGCCCATTAAATGCTGTGTAGGTTAGCAGTAAAACGTTGAAATCAGCCCTAGCCTTAACAGGAAGCTAATGCTAGCACTGGAGTAATACGATCACATTGTGGGGTTCTAGTCAGGAGTGTAGCAGGATTCTAGTGCTTTATCCGGGTAGCCGGAGAGTATAGCATTTCAGTAGTCTAATCTAGAGGTGACAAATGCATCGATTAGCTTTTCTGCATAATTTTTGGACAGAAAGTTTCTGATTTTTGCAATGTTACAAAGATGGAAAAAAGCTGTCCTTGAAATATTCTTGATATGTTTGTCAAAAGACAGATCAGGGTCCAAAGTAACACAGAGGTCCTTGACAGTTTTATTTCAAACGACATTACAACCATCAAGATTAATTGTTAGATCCAACAGCAGATCTCTTTGTTTCTTGGGACCTAGAACTAGCATCTCTGTTTTGTCTGAGTTTAAAAGTAAAACATTTTTTGCCATCCATTTCCTTATGTCTGAAACACAGGCTTCCAGGGTAGGCAATTTTGGGCTTCACTATGTTTCATCGAAACATGTGTGTCATCCGCATAGCAGTGAAAGTTGACATTGTATTTCCCAATGACATCAACAGAGGTAGAATATATAGTGAAAACAATAGAGGTCCTAAAACGGAACCTTGAGGAATGCCGAAACGTACAATTGATTTGTCAGAGGACCATCCATCCACAGAGACAAACTGATATCTTTCCAACAGATAAGATCTAAACCAGGACAGGACTTGTCCACGTAGACCAAATCTCTCCAAAAGAATGTGGTGATCGATCGATGGTGTGAAAAGCAGCACTAAGGTCTAGGAGCACGAGGACAAATGCAGAGTCTTGGTCTGGCGCCATTAAAAGGTAATTTATCACCTTCATGAGTGCAATCTCAGTCTAACATCAGACCGAATCGTTTCATATACATTATTTGTCTTCAGGAAGGCAGTGAGTTACAGCGCAACAGCTTTTTTCTACAATTTTTGAGAGGAAGGGCAGAATCGATATAGGACAATAGTTTTTTTTACATTTCCCAGGTCAAGGTTTGGCTTTTTCAAGAGGCTTTATTACTTCCACTTTTAGTGAGTTTGGTACACATCCAGTGGGTAGGGAGCCATACATTATGTTCAACATAGGAGGGCCAAGCACAGGAAGTAGCTCTTTCAGTTGTTTAGTTGGTATAGGATCCAGTAAGCAGCTTGACGGATTAGAGGCCATGGTTATTTTCATGAATGTGTCAAGAGATACAGGATTAAAAAACTTGAGTGTCTCCATTGATCCTAGGTCCTGGTAATTCTGTGCAGACTCAGGACAACTGAGCTTTGGAGAAATATGCAGATCAAATCAAATCAAATTTTATTCATCACATGAGTGAAATGCTTACATACAAACCCTTAAACAACACTGCAGTTGTAAGAAAAATAAGTGTTGAGTAAAAAATAGATAAGTAAAAAATAAAAGTAACAAATAATTAAATAGCAGCAGTAAAATAACAGTAGTGAGGCTATATACAGAGGGGTACCGGTACAGATTCAATGTGCGGGGGCACTGGTTAGTCGAGGTAATATGTACACGTAGGTAGAGTTAAAGTGACTATGCATAGATAATAAACAGAGAGTAGCAGCAGCGTAAAAGAGGGGGGGGGGGGGGGCAATGCAAATAGTCTGGGTAGCCATTTTATTAGCTTTTCAGGAGTCTTATGGCTTGGGGGTAGAAGCTTTTAAGAAGCCTTTTGGACCCAGACTTGGCATTGCGGTACAGCTTGCTGTGCGGTAGCAAAGAGAACAGTCTATGACTAGGGTGGCTGGAGTCTTTGACAAACTCTAGGGCCTTCCTCTGACATCGCCTGGTATAGAGGTCCTGGATGGCAGGAAGCTTGGCCCAAGTGATGTACTGGGCCGTACGCTCTGCCCTCTGTAGTGCCTTGCGGTCGGAGGCCAAGCAGTTGCCGGGGATGCAAACAGTCAGGACGCTCTCGATGGTGCAGCTGTAAAAAAATTGAGGATCTGAGGACCCATGCCAAATCTTTTCAGTCTCCTGAGGGGAATAGGCTTTGTTGTGCCCTCTTCACGACTGCCTTGGTGTGTTTGGAACATGATAGTTTGTAGGTGATGTGGACACCGAGGAACTTGAAGCTCTCAACCTCCTCCATTACAGCCCCGTTGATGAGAATGGGGGCGTGCTCGTTCTCCTTTTCCTGTAGTCCACAATCATCTCCTTTGTCTTGATCACATTGAGGAAGAGGTTGTTATCCTGGCACCACATGGCCAGGTCTCTGACCTCCTCAAAGAGGAGTCCATCATTTGCTTTCTAATGATCATGATCTTTTCATTGAACAAGTGAAACCTATCCTCTCTTGTCGAACGCTGCTTTTTAGTTAGCTTTGCAACATTATCAAAAATATATTTTGGATGGTTCTTATTCTCCTCAATTAGGTTAGTAAAATAGAATGATCGAGCAGCAGTGACTGCTCTTCGATATTGTACAGTACTGTCTTTCCAAGCTAGTCTGAAGACTTCCAGATTGGTGGAGCACCATTTCCATTCCAATTTAGGAGCTGCACATTGATAAATAATATTACCATAATCAAGAACAGATAGAAAGGTAGACTGTGTTCTCTGGCGCTCAAGGGAGCCAGGCTGCCCTTTATTATGCACACCTGTCACCATTGTTACGCGCATCAGACGCTTCTTTGGACTCCATCACTTTATTGATTGCCTCCTCTTTATCTGTCCAATCCTCAGTTTGATCCCCGTGTCAGCATTAATGTTGTCATGTGTCCCTTGTCCAGATGCTGTTCGTGTTTTGTTTCCTGTCTGTTTATTCATTCAATATTCACTCCCTGTACTTGCTTCTCGTCTCCCAGCGTCTGTTTTTACAGAATGCTGACACCAATATTGGAAGCATCAGGGAGTTTTTCATTGTTTTTTGTTTTGATTGGTGACGTCAGGTCCGGGTGCCGCTGTCGATGGAACCCGGGAATGCCACAGCTGGCTTGTCGGGCTCCCACGCCTCAGCCGGCTCGTCCAGCTCTCACGCCTCCGTCAGGCTCGCCTAGGTGGGACGCCGGTGGCTCCCCTAGAAGGGGGGTACTATCACGCCTGCTCCCGCTCGCCCTCTCTGGTGCTCGAGGGTGCCAGCCTGCCCATCATTACACACAACTGTCACCATCGTTACGTGCATCAACGCTTCATTGGACTCACCTGGGCTCCATCACTTTATGGATTGTCTCCTCTTTATTTGTCTATTCTTCAGTTTGTTCCCCGTGTCAGCATTAATGACGTTATGTTTCCCTTGTCCAGACGCTGTTCATGTTTTGTTTCCTGTCTGTTTTTTTATTAAATATACACTCCCTGTACTTGCTTCTCGTCTC
Source organism: Oncorhynchus mykiss (assembly GCF_057628025.1). Lineage (NCBI taxonomy): Eukaryota > Metazoa > Chordata > Actinopteri > Salmoniformes > Salmonidae > Oncorhynchus > Oncorhynchus mykiss. The sequence goes on along the minus strand of NC_143051.1, from coordinate 18,324,619 downwards.
CCAGCGTCTGTCCTTACAGACTGAATAATCAGATTTTTACTGTTTAGAGAAAGGCATCATCTGTTTCTGTAGAAAAAGCCAACTTTAAATCTTAGGTTCTTAACCATCTCATCTATATGTTTTTTAAACATCAAATCCATATCAATCCAAATGTCTAAGTATTTATATGCGGGAATACATTCGACTGAAGAACCATCTAATGATGAACATGTAGTTACTCTGAAACACTCTTATGAGAGTTTAAAAACAACAGGTATTTAATTTTTCCCGTATTAAGCACAAGTTTTAAATTAGCAAGAGATTCCTGCATAGCTATACAATCTGACTGTAGTTTTGACACAGCCAGATCAACAGTCAGGGCAAAAGCATACATAATAGTATCATCCAAATACAGATGAAATGTACCATTTTTAACAGATTGACCAATGGTGTTTATATAAATAGTGAAGAGAACAGGTCCCAAAATCGACCCCTGTGGTACACCTTTATGTACTTCAAGAAATTCAGACTTAACCCCATCAATCACAACAGCCTGAGTTCTGTCACTAAGATAATCATGAACCCATGAACAGGTGTCTGAGTTCAGGCCTATCAAGGACAACTTATTTAATAAAATAGCATGATCAACAGTATCAAAAGCTTTTGACAAGTCCACAAACAAAGCAGCACATTTAATTTTAGTGTCTAAAGGCTTGAGGAGATCATTACCAAGTAATGTGATTGCTGTCATTGTGCTATACCCAGGTCTAAACCCTGATTGGTTTACATTCAAAATGCATTTCTCAGATAAAAAAAGAGCAAAGTTGTACATTTACCAATGATCAAGAATCTAAGCTAGACAAGGAATCCTTGAAATGGGGCGATAATGATGAAGATCACTACTATCCCCTATTATTTTTATTGTGTTACCTTTTATTATTTTTTACTTTAGTTTATTTGGTAAACATTTTCTTTACTCTTCTTGAACTGCACTGATGGTTAAGGGCTTGTAAGTAAGCCTTTCACGGTAAGGTCTACACTTGGCGCATGTGATTAATAAAGTTTGATTTGATTTGACATATTTGTTAAACGCCTTCAAAGAAAAGGATTTGATAGTTTTCCAGAATTTAGCCGGGTTCCCATTACAATCCGAATGAGCGGTTACATAATAATAAGATTTATCTGATTTGTCTTACACAATGATTCCTCAGTTGCTTAAAAGCTTGCCCGTCCAGGCCTAAGCCTGTGTTCCTGGCCTTGACCCAAGCATCATCTCTTTTAGAGATTGACTTCTGATAATTCCGGAGTGTACCAGGCATTCAATCTACCTTTAACCCTTGTTTTTTTGAAGGGAGCATGATCATCCCTAAAGGTTAGAGCGTTGGACTAGTAACCGGAAGGTTGCAAGTTCAAACCCCCGAGCTGACAAGGTACAAATCTGTCGTTCTGCCCCTGAACAGGCAGTTAACCCACTGTTCCTAGGCCGTCATTGAAAATAAGAATTTGTTCTTAACTGACTTGCCTAGTTAAATAAAGGTAAAACAAATAATAAAAAATATCTGAAATACAATGAAGGTCACTAAAATCACTAATGTAAAAAAGCCTGTTTACTGAAGAAGTTTTAAAGCTCTTCTCTGTGATGACATGAGGCTCAGATTTTTGTATTCTCACATCTCACACACATCTGGGCAATTGTCACTAATGTCTTGGGCGAAGACACCAGTAGAAACATACTTCTCTGGTGTATTCATTAAAATGAGACCAATCAGAGTTGACTTTGAAGGATCTTTAGGGTTGGGTCCTGTAGGCTTAGTGACCAGCTATGTTAGGTTTAGATCATTACACGTGTTTTAGATTGTCTGAAGCCTGCATTTCCCAATCACAATGTAGGTCAACCAGGATAATAACTTCTGATTTAGTAAAAGAAGATAACAAACTAGTTAACTCCTCGAGTGCACAAAGGTTAGCTGGGGGAGGACGGTGGATCCGTATAACAGTCATGGATACATTTTTCCCCAGACAAAGGCTTAAAGATAGTGGCTCAATATTTTTTGGCAAGGGAAATGGATTTCAATAAAGAAACAAATACTTTATTTTATTTTATAAAAATGGCCACTCCACAACCTCTACCCTGTCTGTCAGCTCTGAACACATTATAACCCTCAACATTAATATCAGAGTTCAGAATGTTCCCAGAGATCCAAGTTTCAGTCAATACCAGAATGTCTGGAAACGCTGTAATGTCTCAATTTGCTTACTCTAGATGTTCAGCCCAGACATGTATTTCTCAATAAGTTGACAGTTTCCACATTGGAAATTTGGCAAGTCAGTATTATCCCAGAACTGTACAAAATAGGTGCAGCTCCTATAGTCACCGTAGTCTCTGAAAACTTTATATAGTTATAGTTGATACAAGTTTTAAATAATTTGAAGTTAGGATAGCCTGAATGTCTTAAAGGTCTTGTATCTTAATTGGCCAAGGAGCAGGACCATTTTGACTAACTACCTCTGTATTCCTGTGGTTCGCATTCAAACTCATGTTAATTTATGCAAATTCTAAATGGTTATATTTCAAAAAGTCTTTATAGTATAACAATTCTTTTAACAAGCAGTCTGAACATCTCAACGTTGGTTGGAGTTGATAGCGTAAACGGAGAAAGAGGAGATTGGTAAAAATATCTTCTTCTTTTTTTTTTACCTTTCTAGCCGATGGCCCATTTTAGCCATTGAAATGCATGTGTATACATAGCAACAAATCCATTTGGGCTGCTCAATGATGAGACATGAGCTGTTAGCTGACGTTAGCTAGCTACTTTTCATCACTCTAAACTCAGACAAAAAGCTGTAACCTTGGATTGGTAGAAGATAATTATGTTCTGATTCTAGCAAAGAAGTAGACCAAGATGTCAGACTGTATAAGTTTTTGTCTAAAGTCCTGCGTAAGTGGTAAAAAATTCAGTTGTTTGGAAAAAGTTGGGGAAAAAGTGTTAATGTGGTTACTAAAACAGCTGTATCGTTTAGATCGGTAGGAGATATTTTTTTTCTGACTTCAGATTGGAATAGCAGAGAAGCAGAAAAGGATGTCATACTCGCTAGCTTTTTGTCTAACTTGTTGGGAAAGTGGTAAAAATGTCAGTTGTTTATAAAAAGTTAGAGAAAATGTTGTTGATACGGTTATTTAAACAGCTGTAATGTTTAATCGGTTCCAGATAATTAGTTATGATTTCAATAGCAGAGAAGTACTGGAAGATTTCATTTTAACTTTGTATTTAATCTGTTGGGAAAGTGGTCAAAGTAGCTGATGAGTCAAAAGTTAAATTGTTTACAGTGAATAAAATAGAATTTTGGGAGTGATGATGTCACAATGGGACATTTAGAATGCAAAGGAAATCCCATGAAAGTGGACAAAAAAAGGACAATAAGTTAAATAATTTAAAAAGTATTAAAGATATTTCACAAATTGTATGCAAACACACTATTCCAGACTAGTCTACACGTTTTCAAGTTTGAACGGTATTTCTAGCTTAAACAGGGTAAGAGGAGTAGCATTGAAAAGAATAATAATAACTATGTGTCCGAAATCATTTGTACAATATCTAAAATGTGGGTGCTGTCGCAAGCCACACTAACAAACAGAAATTCTTCTGTGTAGCTGTAATGACTGAGGGATACGTTCTCTTTAGAAGGCAGATGCAATTTATTATGTTTTTATATGACTATGGTAAGTTGAATTTCCCCTCATCTAGCCTACATATTAATTAAATGAAACTGTCTGGTTAATTAACTGTCTGGTTCACAGATGTTCAGTTCAAATCACAATGATGTCATCCAAGTTCATCATGTCCTTTTAAAACTCCTATTTTTAAATGTCTGGAATGAACGGGTTTTGCTGTTAAAGAGACAAATATTTTCCACATTGCCTTTGCTGTCATCTCCCGTGGGCAGATTCTGCGGGTAGACCAAAGAATCTGCCGGGACTGATTTGGATGTGTGAGATAATGTGCTGCAGTAATTCTGGTCTTTGGGCCAATCTTAGTTTTTTTCGTCACTGGTTAAATGGACATATCAGGATTGGGCGAAGGCGGAGCTTAAAGTGCTTAGCTTCGAGTGGATCGGGGTGGGGGGCTTTGGTTGAGAGTTTCCTTTTGTGAGAATCGAGACCTCGCAAACCACCAGAACTCTCAATTTCTAACACGTATAGACCCAGAAGTTAATCACGTAGCTGACCAAATTATGGAAGATTTTACCTCTGGGTTAACCAAGATTATCTGCTGTGGAAAATGTGTTAAGGAAATCTTCGTGTTTGCTGGTAGCGCCCCCAGTTAAAGTTGAATAAGGCAGTCCAAGAGATGACACACGCAGGAACTTTATTCACACACACACACACACACACTGCTGGAGATGTACATGGGGATGAATCTGTAATTCAGAAATGAAAGGAACAATAAATATACTGTAAATAGAGCAGTAGTGGATGGATATGATGAGCTAAAACCGTGTAATAGCATAGAACTACAATAGCACAATTAGTAAGGACTGTATATGATAACCAGGTATTACATAGTAATGCATTAATGCATTAATTGCTAGCTATAATAAGGAGCAGTGTTGAGGTAAACATTGAGAGCTAGGCATTCCTAGCCAACCCGACAAACAAACACCCCACATGCTGGAAAATAGTCCTACAGTGCCCTAGGAAGGGACATTCATAATAATGTGAGACTGTGAAAGGTGTTTAATTCTGAGATCCATGAGTGACTTAAGGACAGCTCACAGTTACACTCTCCAACAAAGGGAGTACTCACCATATAAAAAAGCACTATGGAAAAAGCCTCTTAGAACTGAACCCAGTCAATGGTTTGATTGGTGTATTATGGACATGTGTAAAGCTAGGTAAACTGATGGAGAGGGAGAGAGACAGAGACAGAGAGAGAGAGAGCAGAGAGAGAATATGACCACAATGTAATTGAGCAACGCGCCCCATGCCTGAACCCCAATTATTTACCCTGGGCATCCTAATCCCCAGAACAGGTTTGTCAGGCTCTGAGGTGATCTGTGAGGTGCTCTTTCTACACTTACCACACCAACCCCTCAATTTGGTCAGTTCCTTACTACATGAATAAATCTGGTGCACATTTTTTGTAGTAATCGCACACACACACGCACCAACGTTGTCATCTTCTCTGGCCCAGTAAAAAACATAATTATCCACTTCCAGAGGACAACATTAGGACTAAACACATTTCAGGCACCTGGTGTACTGATCATAAACCATTCATCGTGCATCTGCTACCAATTTGAGATTTAACACAAAAGTGGGAGCCAGTGTGAAGCTGTGCATCATAAACATGTCCATCAAAAACAGCATTTGCGTTTTCCATGTGTTTGTAGCTACGTTGTCAAACTGCTTGAAGAGATTCGGATGACTATGTAAGCAATTGTCTGAGGATGGTGCTGGACCATCTGGCATAAAAAGGGGACAGTTTCTTGAAAAAGCTTTCAATAAAGGTTCAATTCCAGGCATGTCACATATTTGTGCAAAACACAGAGCCCTAGTATGACAGTCTAGGATGATGAATGAGTCTGCTATGCTTCAGCCCAATGAGAGATGGCTGACCTAAGCTATTATTTTTGTCAAATACAGTAATTGTTAAAGTTAGGATTGGGGTAGGTTTTAACTGGTTTAAGATCTGGGCCCTTATTCACAAAGAGGCCCATGGAGTTCTGATCTAGGATCAGTCCTTCCTGTCCATGTATTCTTATTAAATGTGATATAAAAGGCTGAACTGACCCTAAATCAGCACTCCAACTCTGAGACATTTGATACACAAGGGACTGTTCTAAGGGACTATCTCTCCCATTGACCATTAAAGAAGGGTTTGATCTGATGGGTTGAGTGATGCAGAAACCAATTTCATAAATTGCCTGACTGGAAAATCAGTCTGGCTGTCCATGTCTGAAAGTCTCCTGTACTTTTAGGGTGCATCCCAAATGGCATCCTATATAATGCACTCCTTCTGACCAGGGCACTTGTCAAAAGTGGTGCACTATAAAGAGAATAGGGTGCCATTTGGCATGAAGCATTTGCGAAATGAAAATCCCTCCTTAAAAAGTCTCAGAGCTCTATGGTCCTGAGCTGAGAACGCCTTGAAGTGAAACCCTGTTTTGGAAAACCTTTAGCCTCAAAGTTAAGCAGGATTCTTAATCCAGTGACTTTGCAGCAGCAATAGAAACCTCAAAAGAAAGGAAGAGGTCATATGAAAATTGCTCATCGGTAATACAGTACTTCCGCCTGGGAAAGTTTCCTTAAATCAGTTTGAATAAAACATCAAATCATACTGTACAGTTGGATCCATGACAACATGCATTTAGCATGTACAGGCCTAGAAGTGGAGAAATTGAAATGACTCTAGATGTTAGACTCTCCAACTGGCATTCATACCTTCTCCTCTCATAACAGTATCAGGCCATCAAACTACTACGCTCTGAGATAGTTTAAATGAAAACGGAGGTGGTTGCTACGATTGAGGCCCGAATACAGGATGTTTCTGATACTTTAAAAGCAGATTTAACCATCCTGCGGAACGAGACGGTGCCAGCAATCACATTACTCAAAGCAACAACGGCTTCGCGCACTACAATGATCGCAGCACTGGAGACCTCCGCTACCAATGTCTCAGACTTAACTACATCCCTGGAGGCTGACTCCTGTGTTTCTAGGCTGTCTCACTCACCTATTCAGTTTGTTTACATAGTGTCTCAGTGACTCAAAACATTTTGGGTTATTTGTTTACTGCATCTGTTTGCATTGACCGAGTAAACAGTAAATGCTTCCCGAGGCTACAGGTTTTTTGGGTTCTCACTTCAATTTTAAAAGTTTTGAGCATCATTTATGCTCAGCAAACATTCAACGTTGCGCACACATAGTTTTTTGGTATTGGTTGTAAGCTGTCTCAGCGTCAACTAGACAACTATTATTATTATTATTATTATTATTGATTGTCTTATTACGATTTCCTTACTTCAAATTAGGTTTTTGGCTGAGAGCCTTTATACATTTTATTTATGTTCTCTCTCAATGCCTGTTATAAGACTGGGAATATAATTATACACATCTACAAGTGATGCTTTTGTAATTTAGTTTACACAAGGGATTCACTTTTATTTTTTTTATTTAAAAATCTCTCTTTGCTGTTTGATCCACTAACAAAACACGACTTTAAAGAGCGGGACTGTGGGTTTAGGTTTAAGGTCGCACTCTCAGACATACTGTGCGAAGAGAACATGTTCTATTTAGGCTTGTACTCGTTTGGGGAGATATTGTCTGGGATGGGGGGAGGGGGTGGGAATAGGTTGAATTGTTCAGTTCTAATGTGGTCATTCTGTCTTTTTAGTTTTTTTTCTGTACTTTTTCTAAACATCTACCACCGTACATTATTACTCTGAGACAAGTTATTCTGGGGTTTTTGAGCGCTCATTGCTTTTCCATTCTATGCTCTAATGACAGGGTTGAATAACAGGAATGCCCAGAGGGGCCGAAATAATGCGATCAAGTACATTTCATGGAACATCAAAGGGGCTAATAACCCGGTGAAGCGTAAAAGGGTGTTGACACACTTAAAGGGTTTGAATGCAAATGTTGCATTTCTACAAGAGACTTACTTGAGGACTGGTGAGCATTTTAGGATGCGTAAAGGACTGGGTTGGTCAAGTGTTCCATTCTAACTTTCATAGTAAATCAAGAGGTGCTGCCATTTTGGTTGATAAAGCTACTCCCTTTGTAGCTTCTGAGGTTATTGCTGATCCTAAGGGACGATACGTCATAGTAACCGGTAAACTGTTTTCTACCCCTCTTGCTTTGGCTAGTGTTTATGCTCCCAATTGGGATGACACAAGTTTCATTTCTTCCTTTTTGTCTGCTATACCCAATTTAGATTTTTATTTGTTGATTTTAGGGGGGGATTTCAACTGTAAAATGTCCCCAGTTCTTGACAAGTCCTCATGAACAACTACAGGCCCATCTAAATGTGCCCTACTTATTCAATCCTTTCTTCAGAAATATGCTATGTTTGAGGCCTGGCGTTTCCTACATCCTACAGATAGACAGTATTCCTTTTATTCTCATGTTCATCAAACATACTCCCGGATTGATTACTTGTTTTTGGACAAAAAACTTCTGCCTAACCTTCGGCAGTGTACTTACGAGAGTATTGTTATTTCTGACCATTCACCATTAGTGCTTGAACTAGAGTTTCCCCAGCGACGTCCTATGTGTTATCAATGGCGCCTCAACCCCATTTTATTCTCAGATAAGGAGTTTGTCAATTTAATTTCTTCTGAAATCACCTTATTCCTAGAAACTAATTCAACACCAAATGTGTCCTGCTCTACCATATGGGAGTCTCTCAAAGCGTACCTACGTCGCCAAATTATTTCTTATACAGCCAACCAAAACAGAGTTCGCTTTCAGCGACTTCGGGACCTGAGCGAGTCCATAGCCACATTGGATGAGAAGTATGCTACGGATATTTCCTCTGATCTGCATAAAGAGCGCCAAATACTCCAATCTCAATTTGATGAGCTTTCTACCAGACAAGCTGAACAGTTACTCTTGCGAGCTCGATACAAATTGTATGAACAAGGCGACAAGGCCAGTAAACTCCTTGCACATCAGATCCGTAAATCTGAGGCCTCACGGGTCCGGACGGTTTTCCAACCGAATTTTACAGGATGTTTTCTGGTCGGCTTTGCCCATTCTTGTCTCGACTATTTGCAGAGTGCCTTAATACCTCAAAGCTACCACCTAGTCTTTATCAGGCTTCAATTTTATTACTATTAAAGAAAAACAAAGACCCCCTGGAATGTGGATCCTATCGCCCAATCTCGCTTTAAACTGTGATTTCAAAATCCTAGCCAAGCTTTTAGCCATCCGTATGGAAGGCTCGCAGCACCAAGTAATACACTCTGACCAGACTGGCTTTGTGAGAAATAGGCATTTGTTTTTCAATATGAGGCGCCTTATGAATATACTGTACTCCCCATCGTCGGAGGACCCGGAGGTGGTGGTCTCACTTGATGCGGAAAAAGCGTGCGTTTGACCGCGTTGAGGGAGATCACCTAACAGCTGCCCTTTATAGATTTGGCTTTGGCCCCAAATTCATTGCGTGGATAAATATTCTTTAATTTTCCCCCATGGCTTTGGTACGGACTAACAACTTGTCCTCTGACTATTTTCCCTTGCACTGCGGATCCAGACAGGGTTGTCCACTCTCCCCCTTGTTGTTTGCTTTGGCAATCGAGCCTCTCGCCATTGCACTACACTCTAATGATGCCATTCAAGGTATAATCAGGACAGGCTTAGAGCGGAAAGTCTCGCTATATGCTGACAACCTCCTTTTGTTTATCTCTAACCCCGATACCTCATTGCCACGTGCCTTATCTGTTCTTAAAAAGTTTGGATCAATCTCAGGGTACAAGCTGAATCTAGGCAAGAGTGAGCTTTTTCCTGTAAACAAGGCTGCTTTAAAGTGCTCTTTTACAAGTTCTCAGTTTAGGATTGTCCGGGATCAATTCACCTACTTGGGAGTTAAAGTGACAAGGAAATATTCAAATTTGTTTCAGGAAAACTTTGTTTCAAACTATCTGCTAGAGCAACAATCTTTTACTTTTTGGAATTCGCTAACTCTTTCTTTTACCGGAAGGATTAATGTCATTAAAATGAGTGTGTTGCCCAAATTTTTATATTTATTTAAATGTTTACCCATTTTTATTCCAAAATCTTGTGATTTCACTGGATCAAACATTCATGCATTTTATTTGGGATGGAAAGGTACCACGGATTGGTAGAAAACATTTACAGAAGCCTAAGTCATTGGGGGGTTTAGCTCTACCAAATTTTCAGACATACTATTGGGCTGCAAATTTCAGAGCCCTTCTGCACTGGCTGCACACTGATCCTACTGGCCCTAGACCACTCTGGGTCCAGATGGAGTCTGAATCGTGTAAACCTGCTGCACTTTCCTCTGTGTTGTGCTCGTCTCTCCCAGTGTCCCTAGGCAAAAAGTGTGTCAACCCAATTGTAAAGCAGTCCCTTAAAATTTGGAATCAGTTCGGTTTAGCCTTTAGCCTCTGAGGCTTTTCTCTATCAGGCCCAATCAATCAGAAAATGTTATTTCCTCCATCTTTGAATGATGGGGCTTTTAGCATCTGGCACTCACTAGGCCTCTCCTCACTAGCCCAATTATTCTTTGACGATACATTTGCCTCTTTTGCTCAGCTGCAGGAAAAGTTCAACCTCCCCCAATCCCACTTTTTACGCTACATCCAGACTAGGAACTTTGTCAGAGCTAACACACCTGAATTTCCCCATAGGCCTGCGAATACAGCTATAGAGAGCATCTTGGAGCTGAACAATCTTCCTAGGGGCGTAATTTCAGATGTATATGCAATCATTCATGACTTACAGAACCCTTCTTTGGTGCCTTTAAAGACTCGATGGGGAAAGGATTTGGGGGAGGAACTTGGGGAAGACACCTGGGAATCTGTGCTGCACAGGGTGCACTCGTCCTCGTTTAGCACTAGACACAGCCTCATTCAATTCAAGGTGTTTCACTGTATCCACTGGTCGGGGGCCAAACTTGGAAGAATATTCTCTGATTTTGATCCTACCTGTGTTAGATGTAAAATGGAACCAGCCACACTGTTGCATATGTTTTGGGGCTGTCATAAACGGTCAGGTTTCTGGGAATTAATATTTAAATGTTTCTCTGATGTATATGACACTGTTATAGATCCGTCTCCCCTTACAGCCCTTTTTGGAGTACTGCCCATAGGTATCCCCCTGTCAAGAATCCAGTCGGACACTGTTGCTTATACAACTATTTTAGCTAGACGGCTAATACTACAGAACTGGAAGATGGCAGCTCCCCCATCTTATAAATATTGGGTGAGAGATGTGTTGTGCTCTCTGAAACTAGAAAAAATTAAATTAAATTCACGGGGGAACCCCAAACTGTTTAATGAGGCTTGGGCTCCATTCCGGTCTTACTTCAAACCGTCCATTCTCTGATGGCATTCCTATTAAAACCAAAATAAGTCTGTATTTGACCCCCCTGTGACTTAACCTTTGTAGCCTTCTGCCTGGTGTGTTTAACTTGTCTAAAGTATGGTATTTTTAAAGTAATAAAAAAAAAATGTATTATTTGTATTTTTTTCTAGTTGAGTATATTATTTATATTGCTTTGTGTTGTTTTGTCTGTCTCTCTGTGTGTGTGTGTGTGTGTGTGTGTGTGTGTGTGTGTGTGTGTGTGTGTGTGTGTGTGTGTGTGTGTGTGTGTGTGTGTGTGTGTGTGTGTGTGTAAAACTTAATAAACAGAGTTTAAAAAATATATATTAAAAAAACCTCAACATTCATCCGGAAGGGACAGAAAAGGCCCAAGCATTCTCCTACGAAGCCAGAAACTGGACACCTAGCCATGGCCCGGGACTGGAAGATGCTTGTTGATATTGGCCAGCAACTCATTTTTCCAACTGAGATTGCTTCTACCAACCTTAGGCCAGACATGGTACTCTGGTCCCCTTCACGAAAGGCTGTGTACATCATAGAGCTCACAGTCCGGTGGGAAAACTCTGTTGAAGAAGCCTGCGAGCATAAGAAACTGCGTTACACAGAGTTGGCAGTAGACGCAACTCAGCGTGGCTGGAATGCAAAAGTCTGGCCAGTTGAAGTGGGACGCAGAGGATTCGTGGCTTCTTCCACCATCAGGTTGCTGAAAGAACTTGGAATCCATGGACAGGCTCTGCGGCAGACCGTCAGAGCAGTTTCTCAAGCAGCTGAAAGAGGCAGCCAGTGGATCTGGATCAAACGGAAGGACCCTTGCTGGGCTATAACTTCATGACCCCCACCCCCACCTGAGAACCCAATTCAGATCCCTGCAACTTGAGGAGGGCATATGAGGTATGCGGACAGCTGTAGGGCTGGCTCAGGGAAGAGGACGCCCCTGCCTTGCATAGTCCTGTGTGAAATCTTAATTGGGCATGGGACACAAGCTAAGGCTTGATCACCCTTTAGCTGGCCACCTTTGGTGAGGGTGTTTAGTGATTAAAGGCCGAAACACCTACTGATTCGAAGGCACACTACTGAGGATGTGTCCCAAAATTGACATCTTAACCCAGTCTAAGAAACAAACCTTCCATGCCACTCTGTCAACATCACGGCAAATCTCATGTGAGTGCATACCATCTATTGGCACAATGGACAGTTTTTAACATCTCGTCCCGTGTTTTATGATTCTGATTCACACCCTAGATCAGCTAGATGCAAGCAAGAGTGTGAAAAATCACTTTCGGTTGTTTGAAAAGGAAATAATCTCCAAAATATAATAATTTTTTTAACAAGCCTTAGAAAGTTGGTTGCAATTTCAGTTTAATCCACCTGAATAGACAGAACAAATAATACAACAAATATTGTGGTTAAACTCAAATATATTATTTGATAAAAAAAAATGTTTTAAGAAATGTTTAAAAAAGGTATAATTTTAGTGAATGATATCATAAATCGTACTGGTGGAGTTATGTCACAGAAGTAGCTAACACAGACATATGGAAATATCTGCTCTACCCAAAATCGCAACCAACGAATTGCAGCATTACCACAAAAATGGAGGCAAGTAGAAGGGGAAAAAATTAACTTGTATGTCGGTCCTGTATTAAAGAACATAAATGGATAAAAAAAAGTGTGATAAATAAAAACATATGCCAATTTCATTTAAGGACCAAAAAACTGGCAGCTGTGCGATGTAAATTGCTAAATAGTTGGGAAGAGATTTTTGATGTACCCATTCCATGGCACATGGTTTATGAATTGATCCGCAAAACACTGGGATGTTATATATATGGGCGATACAATCTTCCCAGCTCTGCAGATTTTGCTGTGAGGAGGCATAGTCATTAGATCATTCATTTTGGTATTGTCCATATGTAGCTTGTTTTTGGTCACAGGTCCAGGAATGGCTGAAGTATTGCAACATTTGCCTAGAACTAACACTGGAGACAGCAATACTGGGTGATTTGAAAAGCCATAGTCAATCAATAATGTAATAATTATTTTAGCAAAAATGTTTATTTTTCATTTACAATCCATAGGAGCTATGAGAATAGAAAGGTTCAGCACCTTTGTCAAGCATCACAGCACAGTTGAAAAATATATGGCAAATAGAAATCCAAAATGAATGGTGTTGAGAGATAGATGGGAGGGATTGAATGGAGCTGAAGGATGGGACTAATAACACGATAACCAATGTATAACATACAGGGTCTGGAAAATGTATATAGGTTCAGAAATTTTGTGAAATAACACAGTTACAAATGGAAATCAAACTGGATAGACATCAGAAATAGAGGAAGGACTAAAAACAAACAAAATATTATTATTGTAAAATAGATTGTCTGTAAAAATGTGTATAAGATGTATAAACTGAAGGTAGAAGCCTAAGTGTTGTTTATTAGTTTACTCCAATTGGGGGAAGGGTGGTAGGGTTTGCGGGGAATAATAAAGGTATATTCTAAAAAAAAAAGTAAGTATGTCTATATAGGTATGTGTATGTATATGTATATATGGGGCGCAGGGTAGCCTAGTGGTTGGAGGGTTGGACTAGTAACCGGAAGGTTGCAAGTTCAAATCCCCGAGCTGACAAGGTGCAAATCTGTCGTTCTGCCCCTGAACAGGCAGTTAACCCACTGTTCCTAGGCCATCATTGAAAATAAGAATTTGTTCTTAACTGACTTGCCTAGTTCAATAAAGGTAAAAAAAAATATGTATATGGAAAAATATACATGTATATTTACAAAAAAACATTTTTTTATGGGGGATTGGAAATTATGCAGACAATTACATTGATGGAAGCAACAATCTTTCCACAATATTAAGCTGATCCACCCATTATAAAAAAAATAAAAGAGTGTGCAAGACTGTGTCACCATTTTCTCTCGACGTTGTAAACTGTTATTCATAGGCTAGGCTGTAGCAATCTCATGATGGGTATAGGGAAAATCTGTGTTTTTATTGTAATACATGTGAATTATGAGGATTTGTTTGAGGGATGTGTTGCTAAGTAATGGGAACATTAACACTGTGTTAATCATTGGCCATTAGTATTTGGTATTTATAGATTGCAAAATCCTGTTAATGTCCATTTACATAAAAAACATGTACATTTTTCTATTAATGCCTTAATTTGTTGTTGAATGGAAAGTCATGACATGTTACACAAACATTTGCGAGCCACAGCCTTGCCAAAAACAACAGTTATTTTATTTAAAACTATCAGAATATTGGCTCTGTGCCCTGGGACTGGGACCAAAGCAACTAACTCAGAACCTCTATCTGAATATGTGGATAGACAGACACACAAAGAGAAAAATAGGCACACGCACATACACACAGGCCCTAGTTTTGTCACATTTGGGCTACTGTTCAGTCGTGTGGTCAGGTGCCACAAAGTCAAACAATTGACTCAGAACAGGGCAGTACGGCTGGCCCTTAAATGTACACGGAGAGCTAACATTAATCATATGCATGTAAATATCTCATGGCTCACAGTGGAGGAGAGATTGACTTCATCACTACTTGTTTTTGTAAGAAGTGTTGACATGCTGAATGCACTGAGCTGTTTGTTTAAACTACTAGTACAGACACCCATGCATACCCCACAAGACATGTCATCAGAGGTCTCTGAACAGTCCCCAAGTCCAGAACAGACTATGGAAGGCACACAGTACTACACAGAGCCATGACTACAAGTAACTCTATTCCACATCAGGAGTTACGAATCTTACATACTCCTCTGTGAGGAAGACAGAGTTTCCTTTGCGAGAGCATAGGCTTGGTGTAGGCGCTCACGAAAGTGACTAATGTAGTCCAACACATTCTCATCTCCCGTACACAATTCTTGGGACAAAAACTGTTCTTTAAGGACTTTCATTGGTCCTCTCACTGTGTGACCAAACACTAGTTCAGCCGGGCTGAACCCTAGGGCCTCCTGGACAGTTTCACGAGCAGCAAACAAAACTAGAGGAACTCCCTCATCCCAGTCTTTCTCAGATTCCGAACAATATTTACGTAGCATAGATTTTAGTGTCTGATGCCAGCGTTCAAGCGCACCCTGAGACTCTGGGTGATATGCGCTTGCCACACGGTGCGTAATTGACAAGGATTTTAACACCTGCTTGAAGAGCTTTGATAGGAAATTGGTACCTTGATCACTATGTACCACCTTAGGTAACCCAAATGTCGTGAAGAATTTACTTAAGGCTTTACTCACTACCGGGGCTGTAATTCTTCTCACAGGAATGGCCTCGGGGTATCTTGTTGCCATACACATAACTGTTAATAGAAACTGGTTCCCCGATTTTGTCTTCGGTAACAGTCCAACACAATCAACCACCACATGTTGGAATGGTTCACCTATGACAGGTATTGGACAAAGAGGAGCGGGAGGAATAACCTGATTTGGTTTTCCTGTTAACTGACATGTGTGACATGTCCGACAGAACTGAGCCACATCTTGTTTTAAACCTGGCCAAAAGAAATGTCGAAGGATCCGATCATAAGTCTTGGTGATTCCTAAATGACCGGACCACTGGTGATCATGAGCAAGGGATAACACATTTTGTCGAAAGGCTGTAGGAATCACTATTTGGAAAATAAAATAAAATTCCAATCTCCGCCAGCGTCAACATGGGATGTTCATTTACGCATGAGGAGATTACCATCAATGAAGTAAGCCACGTTCTTCTTCTTTATCTCTTCCAATGAGACAACCCTAGAAAAACATTTAGCAAGCTTGTTGTCAACCTTTTGGTTAGCAATCAGCTGCTCACGAGTGACTGGTAACTGTATTGCATCAGAAATAAGTTCAATATCCTTCGATTCTTCCCTGGGCTGTTTGTCAGAGCCTTTCAGCTTCCCAGAGGTAGCACACAACCCATCCTCTTGATCAAACTCTTTGAACAGAACAGTGTTTGACAAATCTATCATGTCACCCACTTGTTGTGTCTGAGCATGAGTGACAGCATAAGCGGGGAACACATGTGGATAACTCTGTGCCAGCTCATTGGAGAGAGAGTGGTCACTTTTATCCAATACGGGTACTACCTTTCCTCCGGCAATATCGTTACCCATTATAAAGGTCACACCTTTTACTGGCAACATAGGACGTACCCCCACTTTGAATATTCCACTGATTAAATCAGTGTGTACATTCACAAAGTGCAATGGCACTGGGACAAAACCCATTTCAATACCCTGAACTAACACACTGGAACCACAGAATGTATTGTCGGATAAGGGCAACATATCAGACCCTATAAACAATATAAGACCAACTCCTGTTGGCGGCTTGGCACGAATAGGCATCCCTTGTTTGTGTTTTAGCAGGAAGAAATCATTAATCATATGTCCCACCTTATGACAATAGAAACAGGGACGCTCATTTTTCTGGCGTGCTTGATATACTACTGGCCGACTAGGGCTAAAAGTAGACAATTCAGTGGCTCTACTCTCAGTATGAGCCGAAAACACGCTTTTGTACACAGAAGCTTCTGACAGGAAGGATACTTTCTGTTCGTTTAGGTAAACTACAATGCGTTCGGGTAAGCAATTTTTTAATTCTTCCAACAAGATTAACTCCCGGGGAGAGTTGAAATCAGTTACCTTGCTAGCAGCATGCTATTTATCAAACAGATTTCCCTTGTCTCTAGCAAATTCCACATGTCTTCCTAGAAGACTTTCTATGAGACCTAAATCTCTGTCGGTATGCCTCAGGCACAAGCTCATAGGCACGAAGAACAGTAGCTTTGACCCCTTCATAATTCAAACTCTCTTCAAGAGGTAGCGCTGACAAAACCTCTTGGGCTTTACCAGTTAATTTACACTGAAGCAATAGGCACCATACCTCTTCAGGCCATTTCAATGCAGATTTAAAAAACAGATTTCAATTACACCTTATGGAACAGCGGAGACTGTGAAATGACACACACACGCACACACAAGTACATTGTAATATTGTTTTATGGTGGTATTATACATTTTCTATTTTAGATATGTAGTTATGTAATAATATTATATGAGGCACTATTTTGTTTTATTTGTAATGTAAGTGCTTTAATGTGTTTGGACCCCAGGAAAGGTACCTTGGCAACAGCTAATGGAGATCCCCAATAAATACAAATACTAAGTACACACACACCATAAAGATCCAGCAGCTACAGCATTTGATAGGATAATAGGATAATAAGAGCAGTTGTCATGCTTCAAAACTAGACAATTATTCCTTACTTTTTCATTCCAAACACTTTGAAGAGTTATCATAATTTTCTCTCTAAATCAGTAGTTTATCATTTCCATTCAACGTATCACTTTTCCACAGTAGATTATTTCCTTCCAGTAGATCACTCCCTCAGCAGATAATCCAATATGATTAATGAGACATTCTTGTTCTGAGACCAAGCTGCCTCCTTAGGGCCTATATCCCGATATGTGCTATGAGCCTCTCCTGTCACAACACACGCTGGAAGATATAAATCAATAAATATATAAAACCCAATAGGCAAAAAAAGCACCCCATTCCTTATATAGTACACTACCTTTGACCAGCGCTCTATGCGCCCTGGTCAAAAGTAGTGCACTACATAGAGAATAGGGTGCCATTTGGGAGGCTTCCAAAGGTCCCTGGCTGGATCATGGGATGCTTGATGTGTTTTGACACTTGATTTGAGAGGATCTGGATTTGGAGCAAGGCGAGCTGTTATTTAAAACATCACTGTTGACATAAAAAGTATGGCTGCCATCTCTGTCCTTTGCAAAACTGAGATAATTTTTTAGCCAAAGCTCAGATTTAGACTCTTTGTCAGATATGGCAAATTATGGCACCGACAGGTGGATAAATAATGCTCCTTGTCTTTATAACACTTTGTTTGAATTTAATTTTGGGATTTGACTGACTGCCTTTTGGTTCAAAAACTGGGCACCAACTTGTGTTTGAGTCCTGTCCAGTTCCTCCCTGCAAAATAAACAACCAGTCTTGTCCTTTCTCTGTGGGGTTGAATGCCAGGCTCAAACCAGCCTTGTCCTTTGTCTATGGAGTTGAATGCCAAGCTCAAACCAGCCTTGTCCTTTCTCTGTGGGGTTGAATGCCAGGCTCAAACCAGCCTTGTCCTTTCTCTGTGGGGTTGAATGCCAGGCTCAGACATGTATCACAAATGCTGGCGCTGAGCCAAAGTGTTTGCCACGTGGGAGATAGGCCTGGCGCTGAGCCAAAGTGTTTGGCATGTGGGAGAGAGGCCTTGCCTGCTCATAAGCCTCTGATGCCTGGACAGGTTTTTATTCTTCTAAGAATTTAAAGGGCACAAGTAATGAACTCTGCTGTCAAACCTGACACACTGTCTTTATGAGGCCTACTTTGATTTGTTCCTCTCTGTCCCACTGGGCAAAAACTGGTTGAATCAACATTGTTTCCACGTCATAAAAAAAAGCTCTGTAATAATGTTGAATCAACATGGAAAATTGATTGGACTTGCCAAGGGAATTTTCATCCAACTTTTAACCTCAATCAAATATTTTTGTTGATTTCATGTTGAATTCACGTTAGTTGACAACTCAACCAAATGTAAATCAAAACTAGACGTTGAACTGACGTCTGTGCCCAGTGGGGTGTTTTTGGCAGGAGAGAGGTGACACCGACACAAAGGCAGGGATTTAGGATGCTGCCAGGCCTACAAAAGCAGAGCTCTCCTTCTACGGGCCGACATCACCATCGTCACTACAACTGAACAAAAGCAGCCTTTCAAGCACTCTGTGTGTAGAGGGGAACAACCACAAGCATCCCTGTGAGATACAGTTGGTTCAGCTTTACCTTGGTTGTATAATAGCCTAACATACTGTAAACTCAACATATTTTTTAGTTGTATTTTTATTGAACTAGGCAAGTCAGTTAAGAAGAAATTCTTATTTACAATGACGGCCTACCCCGGCCAAACCCCAACCCGGGACGACGCTGGGCCAATTGTGCGCCACCGTATGGGACTCCCAATCACGGCCGGTTGTGATACAGCCTGGAATCGAACCAGGAAAGTTTTGTGGGAATAATTGCTGTAGTTCAAATGGTAGTATAATTCCACCCTACAGAATACAGTACCATACCGTATCTTTGGAGCGCCGAAAACCTTTTGACCACAAGTGGGTACATGGCATCGTTGTTTCTGGCTCATTAACATGTTTTGAGGGGAGCTGCGTTAGAGGCTATATTTATTGCACCCGTGAGTAAGAATTCTGTACCAATGTAACTCCCATGTGGTTATAGTGCTCCATCAATTTAACATGTGTAGGGGACAGATTAGAGTGGCAGCAAGTTGAGCATTTTGTCATGTGCTTTTGGTCTGTTTTGCCCTGTAGTCACTGACAGTTTGGAAGCCTGTGTTAAGGCCTTTAGATGTGCAAAAGATGTAAAACACAAAATGTTCATTAATATGTTGTAACGTGTAAACACTTTACCTAGCAGCCAACTTGCTTGCATCAATCACTTGTAATTACAGTAAATAGAATCTGCTCTCCTCAATTAATTGAATGAATTCTGATTACGGTAGTGTTGACTTTTGTTCAGTATAATAAAGTACATTTTACAGTGATGTACTGTGTGTCATTACACAGTACTTGCTTTGATACCATATTTATATTACAGTAGATGTACTGTAATATGAAATACATAATCGTACTTGCCACTGAGCGGCCTATAAGTTAGTCAAATTCACAGCAGCCTCTTTACTGTGTGTGTGTGTGTGTGCGCGCGTGTGCGTGTGTTTGTGTGTGTGTTTGTGTGCGCGTGTGCGTGTGTGTGTGTGTGTGTGTGCGCGTGTGTGTGCGTGTGTGTGTGTGTGTGTGCGCGCGTGTGCGTTTAAGGAGTTCCCATTAAAAACCCAATTAGTCAATGTTTGGCAGCAGTAACTGATGGGCACATAAGACTGATTATACAGAGGTTGAGGAATTGTCAACGCTTACAGCAGCTATTTATCACAATCACTCAGAGAGCCTACAGGTATTTAAATGGCTGTCAGGCAACAGTTCAATTCAATCGCCTTCCTTTCATTCCTCGGATGCATGGAGGATTAATTTATGGTGTTGATGGTGGAGATTTGGCCTTTTTACACCAACACAATGGTTATTTCACACGGGCTACTTTTCTTCCCGCATTGTGAAAGGAGGATGTCATCTGGAAAACTGTTGTAATTAGGAAATTATACATTTCCGAGTATTAATGGTCTGTGGAAAGTTGGGTGCTTAATTTTAACAATGCATCTATTAAGTAACAGCCACAGTGTTTTTTTTCTGGGTTGTTCTTTAGAATTTTTGTGCCATATGCATACCTTCCATATGGGATGAAGGCAGAGTAGATTCAATCGAGATGTGTGTGTGATACGGTCAGATCTTTTCCTATCTCCTGGCTCTGTTTTAACAAATGCCAGCAGTTGATGTATTTGTATTTATTATGGATCCCCATTAGTTCCTGCCAAAGCAGCAGCTACTCTTCCTGGGGTTTATTAGGGATCCCCATTAGTTCCTGCCAAAGCAGCAGCTACTCTTCCTGGGGTTTATTATGGATCCCCATTAGTTCCTGCCAAAGCAGCAGCTACTCTTCCTGGGGTTTATTAGGGATCCCCATTAGTTCCTGCCAAAGCAGCAGCTACTCTTCCTGGGGTTTATGATGGATCCCCATTAGTTCCTGCCAAAGCAGCAGCTACTCTTCCTGGGGTTTATGATGGATCCCCATTAGTTCCTGCCAAAGCAGCAGCTACTCTTCCTGGGGTTTATTATGGATCCCCATTAGTTCCTGCCAAAGCAGCAGCTACTCTTCCTGGGGTTTATTATGGATCCCCATTAGTTCCTGCCAAAGCAGCAGCTACTCTTCCTGGGGTTTATTATGGATCCCCATTAGTTCCTGCCAAAGCAGCAGCTACTCTTCCTGGGGTTTATGATGGATCCCCATTAGTTCCTGCCAAAGCAGCAGCTACTCTTCCTGGGGTTTATTATGGATCCCCATTAGTTCCTGCCAAAGCAGCAGCTACTCTTCCTGGGGTTTATTATGGATCCCCATTAGTTCCTGCCAAAGCAGCAGCTACTCTTCCTGGGGTTTATGATGGATCCCCATTAGTTCCTGCCAAAGCAGCAGCTACTCTTCCTGGGGTTTATGATGGATCCCCATTAGTTCCTGCCAAAGCAGCAGCTACTCTTCCTGGGGTTTATGATGGATCCCCATTAGTTCCTGCCAAAGCAGCAGCTACTCTTCCTGGGGTTTATGATGGATCCCCATTAGTTCCTGCCAAAGCAGCAGCTACTCTTCCTGGGGTTTATGATGGATCCCCATTAGTTCCTGCCAAAGCAGCAGCTACTCTTCCTGGGGTTTATGATGGATCCCCATTAGTTCCTGCCAAAGCAGCAGCTACTCTTCCTGGGGTTTATGATGGATCCCCATTAGTTCCTGCCAAAGCAGCAGCTACTCTTCCTGGGGTTTATGATGGATCCCCATTAGTTCCTGCCAAAGCAGCAGCTACTTTTCCTGGGAGCCAGCAAAATTAAGTCAGTTTATAGAATTTTTTAAATATTACAATAGATTCACAGATTTCACAACACACTGTGTGCCCTCAGGCCCCTACTCGACCACTACCACATACCTACAGTACTAAATCCGTGTGTGTGTGTGTGTGTGTGTGTGCCAATGTTTGTATTGCTTCACATTCCCAGCTGTTCCATAAGGTGTTTTTTTAATCTGTTTTTTAAATCTAATTTTACTGCTTGTGTCAGTTACTTGATGTGGAATGGAGTTCCATGTAGTCGTCGCTCTATTTAGTACTATGTGCCTGCCATAGTCTGTCTGGACTTGGGGACTGTGAAGAGACCCCTTGTGGCATGTCTTGTGGGGTATGCATGGGTGTCCGAGCTGTGTGCCAGTAGCTTAGACAGACAGCTCGGTGCATTCAACATGTCAATACCTCTCATAAATAAAAGTACTGATGAAGTCAACCTCTCCTCCACTTTCAGCCAGGAGAGATTGACATGGATATTATTAATATTAGCTCTCTTTCTACATCCAAGGGCCAGATGTGCTGCCCTGTTCTGAGTCAAGTGCAATTGCAAAGTC
The DNA here is from genome assembly GCF_057628025.1 of Oncorhynchus mykiss. Classification (NCBI taxonomy): domain Eukaryota; kingdom Metazoa; phylum Chordata; class Actinopteri; order Salmoniformes; family Salmonidae; genus Oncorhynchus; species Oncorhynchus mykiss. The sequence goes on along the minus strand of NC_143051.1, from coordinate 18,302,450 downwards.
TCCTCTTTGTGGCACCTGACCGCACGACTGAACAGTAGTCAAGGTGCGACAAAACTAGGGCCTGTAGGACCTGCCTTGTTGATAGTGCTGTTAAGGCAGAGCATTGCTTTATTATAGACAGACTTCTCCCCATCTTAGCTACTACTGCATCCATATGTTTTGACCATGACAGTTTACAATTTAAGGTTACTCCAAGCAGTTTAGTCATCTCCACTTGCTCAATTTCCACATTATTTAATACAAGATTTGGTTGAGGTTAAGGGTGTAGTGAGTGTTTTGTTCCAAATACAATGCTTTTAGTTGTAGAAATATTTAGGGCTAACTTATTCCTTGCCACCCACTCTGAAACTAACTGCAGCTCTTTGTTGAGTGTTGCAGTCATTTCAGTCGCTGTAGTAGCTGACGTGTATAGTGTTGAGTTATCCGCAATACATAGTCACTCCGGTTTTACTCAAAGTCAGTGGCATGTCGTTAGTAAAAATTGAAAATAGCAAGTGGCCTAAACAGCTACCCTGGGGAATTCCTGATTCTAACTGGATTATATTTGAGAGGCTTCCATTCAAGAACACCCTCTGTGTTCTGTTAGACAAGCAACTATTTATTCACATTATAGCAGGGGGTGTAAAGCCAATACACATATGTTTTTCCAGCAGCAGATTATGATAGATAATGTCTGAAGTCTAACAAGACAGCCCCCACAATCATTTTATCATCAATTTCTCTCAGCCAATAATCAGTCATTTGTGTAAATGCTGTGCTTGTTGAGTGTCCTTCCCTTTAAGCATCCTGGAATTATTTTGTCAATTTGTGCCCCAAAGCTTTTTACTATCATTCTTTATATAATTTATCTTTGTTTCATAGTGTAGTTTATTATTATTTTTATTTAGTTTAGTCACATGATTTCTTAATTTGCAGTGCGTTTGCCAATCAGTTGGGCTGCCAGACTTAATTACTTTTTGCCTCATCCCTCTCAACCATACACGTTTTCAATTCCTCATCAATCCGAGGGGATTTAACAGTTTTTACAGGCCATCAGACTGTTAAACAGCCAACATTAACACCGAGTGGCTGCTGCCAACATACAGACTCAATCTCTAGCCACTTTAATAATTAATAATTGGATGTAATAAATGTATCACTAGTCACTTAAACAGTACCACTTTATGTAATGTTTACATACCCTACATTACTCATCTCATATGTATATACTGCACTCTATACCTTCTAATGCCTCTTGCCTATACCGTTCGGCCATCGCTCATCCATTTATTTACATGTACATATTCTTAATCATTCCTTTACACTTGTGTGTATAAGGTAGTTGTTGTGAAATTGTTAGATTACTTGTTAAATATTACTGCACGGTCGGAACTAGAAGCACAAGCACATTTCGCTACACTCGCATTAACATCTGCTAACCATGTGTATGTGACCAATAAAATTTGATTTGATTTGAGGTTAGCACTTGGTGGTCTATAGCAGCTTCCCACAAGAATGGGCTTTATGTGAGGCAGATGAACCTGTAGCCATATTACTTCAACAGTATTTAACATTAGATTGTCTCTGAGTATTACAGGAATGTGGTTCTGAATATAGACAGCAACACCGCCTCCATTGGCATTTCTGTCTTTTCGCTAGATGTTATAACCATGTATTGCTAACACTGTATCATCAAAGGTATTATCTAAGAGTTTCAGAGATAGTCAGAATATGAATGTCATCTGTTACAAGCAAGTTATTGACTTCATGGACTTTGTTTCTCAGTCTACATATTTTAGTATGGGCTATTTTTTAGCACTTTTCTGGGCTGCTTGATTGTTTGCAATGCTTTACTGGGAAGCTTATCAGAGGTGTACTTACTCATGTAATTTACATGGGAGCTGATAGTGCAGGGTGAGCTGCATAATGTGGTCTTACTCTTTCACACCGCCTCAGTGCTAACAGTGTGACTCTGGTTTATAGGCTCATGAATACTGCTCACAATAGCTGTAGGATAAACAGACACATTCGGTGCAATTAGGGGTACATAAATTAAATTACTTCCATTGTGTTTGCCAATGCCCCTAAGATCATGTACATTTGATGCAGCATTATGACGAGTCATTGTCACAATGGTAGGGATTAACTGAGCTGGTCTTGGGTCCTTTACCAGTCGTTGTTTCAACGCAGCCTTGAAATGTGCGGACAGAGTCCAGGAGCCAAGATGATTTGGATGGACTCTGTCATTCCTGTAAAGTATCTTCTGTTTCCAGAAGGTGTCAAAGTTATCAATAAAAGTGACTCCAGCAGAAGTCTTTTAGCCAGATGTGTAATGCCAGCAGTCTGCTGAATCTTTTACACCCGTGGCCCAACGATGGTAGTAGATCTGAAATTATTGGCAGTTTTTTGGAGTCTTTTAATGCTAAAATCAGAGGAGGGAATCTCTAAGCCATCGTGGCTGACTGGGATTTTCTCAAAGTGAGCTCCTAAACAGAATTTAAGAGTTGAGCTCTTTCCCTCGTGAACATGTGGGAGCCAAAACCACATTTCAAACAAAACAGTTTGTCTGACGCAATAACATGCAGGCAGTCCACTATGGCCGACCATCTCTCTCTCTCTCTCTCTCTCTCTCTCTCTCTCTCTCTCTCTCCATCTCGCTCTCTTCCCTCTCTAGCCTCGTTTATACCTGGCGCTAACATGCATCCAACATTTTCAGAAATATGTGTACACATGGTATTAACTGTGTCTCGTATCCGTCTACTGTGTCCTCATTGTGACCAGATTTCCTGATCCCTCCCTGTATGCAAATTATTTGACAGATATATTCTTTCAAAATAATATGTATTTAAGACACATTTTGACGCCATAAGTCAATGGTGATAACTGTCAATGATTTTAGTGGCTGACATAATGATGATTTAAATGTTTTCACAGTCTAGATCCATCAACACTTGTAAGATATACAGACACAATTGCGTGCCTGACTACCTCAGGAGGTGGTCAGGAAGACCTGATCACAATCAGATCACAATGCGTCTTTTAATCGTCTACACCCATCTAAAATGTTTGGCACAATCAGAATGTGGACAAGATCAGGACAAAGGACGCATGTTAGAACCAGTTATAAACGGGGCACCTGTCTCACTCACACTACCTCTCTCCCCCACTCTCTCTGCATCTGGGATCAACTACTACAGACTATCAAGTACAGGGGAGGTCAGCGGAGATGAGCAAGCGGTCCAAGACTGTGTATAATGACAACCCTTGGTCAGAGCTAAAGGAGCTTCAACTGACCTCGGGTCAGATCTATTTAGATTCCAGCGCCAAAACACATCTGGCTGCTGACAGGCTGACTTATAGCTTAGTGTGCCAAATACAAATTGTCCTGGTCACGGCCAAAGCTTCTGCGTCCAAATGATCTGGCCTTTCTTTTCCCCATACGAAGAGTGTGCGCTGGTGCACGTCTCTCCAGAGTGGGAGAGCGAGGGAGAGCGGTAGTGTGAGTGAGACAGGAGCCCCGTTTATAACTGTTTTTTTTTAAAGCAATGGATTTGTGAAGAAAAAGGAAAAGAGTTTCCAGCAGATTTCTTAAACCAGTCAGTTCCTGTTAAATCATGAAAGGAAGAGAATAAGTGTGCGCTTAATTGGGAAGAAAGAACAGAGAATTGGGACACAGGGATCTAGGCTGATAGTTCTGAGGTGAAAAGGGGGGTGGCTGGTGAGCCACTGACTCTGACCTCATTGGACCTAGATGAAAGGGTGAAATTCAAAGTTTAAGACATCGGTCTGGAATTTGAGGAATGTGAGAGAATCACTCTGCGTAGATTGCGTCAGTGGAATAGCATTTTTTTCTTGCTCTTGGAGTGGAGAGAGATGTGGATGTAATATTTTCCACACAAAAGCTTAGACTGCCAACCATTTGCCAGTATTTGACTGTACATTTAGCCTAATAAATATATTTTCCATCCATTCCCCTATGTCTCTGTTGGATGTTAAACTCTAATGTTTTAATATGCATGATGGCAGTACAGAGGGTCAAATGTCAGAAGAAGGAATAATCCACAGAGGAGGAGAGAACCTCCACATTAATCTCCCCCACAATGCCCTGCTTTCTCCTGCCTGCTGGAGCCATGACACTGACCTAAAACTGATTGGTCTCGCTTCTTTGGTCCCTCTCAGACAGGGGCATTAAATCCTCAGATACACCTCCACTTTGCTGTCAGGTCACGCTCGGTTTAGGTCCACACATGGGTGGAAAGTAAATTTCAGAGAAAATGAGAAATACAGTTGACAGTCTGCTTGTGCTATCATGTCAACTCTGTGTCACTCATTGGCATGTCACAAATTGTATGGACCAAGTACACAGTCTGCATTGAAATGCACTTGCAGTGAACCAGAGTGTAGTATTTTAGCTAAGACGCCATTTCAGATAAGTATCCATCTATCTCTGAACCTGGCGAGTACAGACATGTATCCATGGCTACCAGAATGTATGCATTCTAAATTCAAAGTTGAATAGGGAAGAAAAGTTATTGCTGCTTTGGTCCATTTCTCAGAAAAGCAATAAAGCAATGATCTTCCTGGAATGTTTGCAGTTGAATAATTCTTGAAGGTAGCCAGTGGAAACTAAGACATTTTCCTGTCCTCTGTAGGCCTTAAGAGCTACACTGGTTGTTAGTCATTTCTTAGAGAAATGCAAATGAGATTTCAAACCTTTTGCAATTTTGCTAAATCCCAAGTTTTGCCCAATCTGTTAGTACATAACTAATCACATTTGTATAAAGACACTATGTGGTCTATATTGTATGCACAATGAATATGTACTTTTTATGGATACTAAAACATAAATCTACAATCTTTCCACTTGATATCTAATTTACAGTGCTATTACACACAATTTACGGTGTAAAAACATCATGATTACAGGGCTGTACACCATTACACTGAGTCTGTATCAGATACAGCTGCCTGAGGGCTGTGTTTTTACATGCACTAAACCAGGGAGGCGGATCTACTTTCACAGGGGCTCAGTAAAAACAAACAGCATAAAAATCGACCGTAGAAACAGCCCTTTAATGACCAGGTAATGGGTGTTGCCGTGGCGATAAGAGATCGCATCTGTGCCATTTAAGAGAATGAGCTGGCTCAGGCTGGCAACGCTGCTTATAATGGTCTGGGACTGGCAACCCGTAGTTACAGTACTCTCCTGGATATAAAAGCTGGCATTATATCCACTGTGCCATTAGGAGCCGCTGCATGTGTGTTTATGTTTGTGTGTGCCCGCTTACGCAGGTGTCTTGCCATATGCTGTAATCACTAGTTCTAATTACAGACAGACACCCATTACTGGGTGTCTGTCACCAGCTGGACTGCCTGACTGGCTGCACCTCTCAGGCTCATAGATAGGTAGGCTTGATTACCAACAACGACGAGACGGCCTACAGGGAGGAGGTGAGGGCCCTCGGAGTGTGGTGTCAGGAAAATAACCTCACACTCAACGTCAACAAAACTAAGGAGATGATTGTGGACTTCAGGAAACAGCAGAGGGAACACCCCCCTATCCACATCGATGGAACAGTAGTGGAGAGGGTAGCAAGTTTTAAGTTCCTCGGCATACACATCACAGACAAACTGAATTGGTCCACTCACACAGACAGCATTGTGAAGAAGGCGCAGCAGCGCCTCTTCAACCTCAGGAGGCTGAAGAAATTCGGCTTGTCACCAAAAGCACTCACAAACTTCTACAGATGCACAATCGAGAGCATCCTGGCGGGCTGTATCACCGCCTGGTACGGCAACTGCTCCGCCCTCAACCGTAAGGCTCTCCAGAGGGTGGTGAGGTCTGCACAACGCATCACCGGGGGCAAACTACCTGCCCTCCAGGACACCTACACCACCCGATGTCACAGGAAGGCCATAAAGATCATCAAGGACATCAACCACCCGAGCCACTGCCTGTTCACCCCGCTATCATCCAGAAGGCGAGGTCAGTACAGGTGCATCAAAGCTGGGACCGAGAGACTGAAAAACAGCTTCTATCTCAAGGCCATCAGACTGTTAAACAGCCACCACTAACATTGAGTGGCTGCTGCCAACACACTGACACTGACTCAACTCCAGCCACTTTAATAATGGGAATTGATGGGAAATGATGTAAATATATCACTAGCCACTTTAAACAATGCTACCTTATATAATGTTACTTACCCTACATTATTCATCTCATATGCATACGTATATACTGTACTCTATATCATCGACTGTATCCTTATGTAATACATGTATCACTAGCCACTTTAACTATGCCACTTTGTTTACATACTCATCTCATATGTATATACTGTACTCGATACCATCTACTGTATCTTGCCTATGCTGCTCTGTACCATCACTCATTCATATATCCTTATGTACATATTCTTTATCCCCTTACACTGTGTACAAGACAGTAGTTTTGGAATTGTTAGTTAGATTACTTGTTGGTTATTACTGCATTGTCGGAACTAGAAGCACAAGCATTTCGCTACACTCGCATTAACATCTGCTAACCATGTGTATGTGACAAATAACATTTGATTTGATTTGATTTGATTTAGATACATATGTCGGATCTTAATTTGACCCCTTTCGTCGCAGGAAGAATATAATCCTGCAGCTGGAGGATTTTAATATCTGAATAAATATTTTGAATCGCCGCCAGGGGTCAGCTGTATATACAATGTTCACTGTACCTACATTGTACCTAATGTAGGCTACAGAGTGAATTTTTATGTGGATTATAATAAATGTACATATTTGTAGGGGGTAGATGCATTTTTCGTTAGGGAAAATCTGTTGTTTTAGATCAACTGTTTTATTAAATGTTAAGGTTTTCTCAATGCCTGTGGGGTCCCGCGTTTACAGCCACACATAACCAAGGGTCGAGTTTGAATCCGGCCATTTGACTCATGGATGAACGTCTAATTTTGATGCATTAATAGTATAGTAACAGGGTTAGTTCTGTGTGGTTACAAGGTAAAAAAACAAACTCAAAGGTTAACGGTTTAGGCATTAATTCTGAGTGGTTAAGGTTAGGACTAGGACTATGGTTTGGGGAATGCTTCAAATAAAATGATTTAAAACAACATGTATCTATGTATCATCAGTATTCATAGTATTCTTAGTTCTTTCTCAAGCATTGTGAACTGCCGTAGTGCAGTGGTCTAAGCATTGTACTTCAGTCTCCGAGCCTCATGAGTTTGCGTCTAGTAGTACTTGAGCCTACATTAGGCCCACAAGGAAATGTAATTTACTTCCATGTTTTCAAGTAGTAAAAAGAATAGTCTGATAATTTAAACATCAAGGAAAATTGTGTCAGCTCAACGAAATCGTCTTTGGATAGGCTCATTTGCATTAACGAAATGAAATATTAAAGCCACACAATACAAGCTTTCAATCCACACCAAAGACTATATCGACAAATTATATATAGGCTAAAATGTGTACGAGCATCCACACTGGAGGAAAGTTTATTGTTCTATAGTAGGCCTACATCTGTCAATCAACTGATGGCCCAAGTCAGCTCATCATCTCAGCCAGAGAAACAAACAGTAGCCTATTATCGTTTTTCACACATTTCATGATGTGTTTAGGCTCATGTGTAGCCGACAGAATGTAGCCTATTGGAATATAATCAAATAAAAAGGGGCCTATTGCAATCTTCGATGGCATTAGATTATCTGATGTCTCGTTAAACCATCGATACGTGCTTAATTGCAACCATTATTGAACTTGCAAACTTTCTCTATTTGACGAGCAGAAAAAAAGTATTACATGATTTATTATTTCCATATTTGAAACGTGTAAATCTAGTCCATCAGGGATTGAGTCATTTTATCAGAAGGGCACAGGCCAGAATCAAACCCACACCAATATGGTAGGCCTATGTGTGAGCACTGAAGGCAGAAACCCTAATCACTAGACCACACCAGGCCATGACAGAACGACATTTGACCTTAGAATATACAGTTGAAGTCGGAAGTTTACATACACTTAGGTTGGAGTCATTAAAACTCATTTTCAACCACTCCACAAATGTCTTGTTAACAAACTATAGTTTTGGCATGTCAATTAGGACATCTACTTTGTGTATGACACAGTACATGTTTCCAACAATTGTTTACAAACAGATTATTTCACTTATAATTCACTGTATCACAATTCCCGCTGGTCAGAAGTTTACATCTAAGTTGACTGTGCCTTTAAACAGCTTGGAAAATTCAAGAAAATTATGTCATGACTTTAGAAGCTTCTGATAGGCTAATTGACATCATTTGAGTCAATTGGAGGTGTACCTGTGGATTTATTTCAAGGCCTACCTTCAAACTCAGTGCCTCTTTGCTTGACATCATGGGAAAATCCAAATAAATCAGCCAAGACCTCAGAAAATATTTTGAATACTATTTGCACTCAGGTCTAATTTGACTCAGTACTCACTGTAGCGTCCCTTCACTCTGGAAGAGCATCAACACAAGATCAAAACCATGGAGAACGTGTGACTAGATTTGATTTATAAAGCACAGAGATTAGAGAATATACATAGGCCTGTGACTGGATCAGTACCATAGTATAAAAGCAAAGATCAGAACCACCCAAAATATAGTCTTGAGCTGTGAAGGATCAAATCAAAGTAGAATATGTAAACTTGATAATTGAGTCGATTTCGAAAAATGTTGAATTGGATAAGAACCATGCAAGATAGAATTCCTGGATCAGGACCATATAACATACAGTACACTTCCTGGATCAGGACTATATAACATACAGTACACTTCCTGGATCAGGACTATATAACATACAGTACACTTCCTGGATCAGGACTATATAACATACAGTACACTTCCTGGATCAGAGAGTAAAGCAACCAAGTCAGGATAGATCTTGGGCCAGGTATAATACTGTTATAAAGTCTTTGATTAACTGAACAGCACCACCTCCCTGCTCTACCAGGGCCCTGGGGTGAAGTTTTCCCTAGGTACAGATCTAGGATCAGCTTCCCCACCCCAAATACTAACCTTAAGCGTTTAGTGGGGTAAATACTAAACTGACCGAAGAACAGCATCTACAGTGTATTTCATCCTACACCAGGCAGACCAGACCAGTGACTAAAGGTTATTGTAGTATGAGAATCCCATGGTCCCGTTACAGAAGTTAATTGCACAGTAAATAGCTGTGCTCTCTTAACTCTCTCACCACAATTACGCCATTGAACTTGGTCAAGGATCTAAATGTTCCCATTATTATGAATGTTGAAATCACTAAGAAAGCAATAGACATTATGCGTGTGCCAAAAATCATTATTTAGGGTTTATCCAGCTGACATATTTGAAAAGCTTTGAGGAATATGAATGTGAGGAAGGATCAGCAAGAGATAATGATTTGATGACTTCTACAGATGGAGTCCCTCATGGCAGCCTATTCCATATATAGTGCACCTTATGGTCCTGGACCTTATAGGTCCTGGTTAAAAGTAGTGACCTACATAGGGGATAGGGTGCCATTTGGGAGGCTACTGGGGAGTCTTTGGATTGCGCTCTGCCAGCGGGAGTGCCAACATTGTATAGGAATGCAGTGGATAAGACATTTGACGAGATGCTTGAGGGCTCCTGTTTGTAAAAAGCAGACGTTATGGCATCATGGCGTATAGCCTTGGTGCCGCAGAGTGACCTAAATGCAAGTAACCACATAGATTATGGTAAACAATCATATGGAATTGTGGTGGACTTGGAACTTTTTGAAGGTGTTTAAGGGGAAATTGAAATGGCATTCCAACCGACACGTTCCCTGTTTTTGTTTATTCCTGTGCTGGTGTTGGTTTGACTATGAAGACGGACGTCTGTGTGTTAATGAGTCCAACAACACAGTAAAGGTAACAAATCTTTCTAGCCAACACTGACCACAAGGCTGATGTCATCTGTATTCCTACAAATCATCTACGTGCCTTGCGAAAGTATTCGGCCCCCTTGAACTTTGCGACCTTTTGCCACATTTCAGGCTTCAAACATAAAGATATAAAACTGTATAAAACTGTAGTGGGACACAATCTTGAAGTGGAACGACATTTATTGGATATTTCAAACTTTTTTAACAAATCAAAAACTGAAAAATTGGGAGTGCAAAATTATACAGCCCCCTTAAGTTAATACTTTGTAGCGCCACCTTTTGCTGCGATTACAGCTGTAAGTCGCTTGGGGTATGTCTCTATCAGTTTTGCACATCGAGAGACTGACATTTTTTCCCATTCCTCCTTGCAAAACAGCTCGAACTCAGTGAGGTTGGATGGAGAGCATTTGTGAACAGCAGTTTTCAGTTCTTTCCACAGATTCTCGATTGGATTCAGGTCTGGACTTTGACTTGGCCATTCTAACACCTGGATATGTTTATTTTTGAACCATTCCATTGTAGATTTTGCTTTATGTTTTGGATCATTGTCTTGTTGGAAGACAAATCTCCGTCCCAGTCTCAGGTCTTTTGCAGACTCCATCAGGTTTTCTTCCAGAATGGTCCTGTATTTGGCTCCATCCATCTTCCCATCAATTTTAACCATCTTCCCTGTCCCTGCTGAAGAAAAGCAGGCCCAAACCATGATGCTGCCACCACCATGTTTGACAGTGGGGATGGTGTGTTCAGCTGTGTTGCTTTTACGCCAAACATAACATTTTGCATTGTTGCCAAAAAGTTCTATTTTGGTTTCATCTGACCAGAGCACCTTCTTCCACATGTTTGGTGTGTCTCCCAGGTGGCTTGTGGCAAACTTTAAACAACACTTTTTATGGATATCTTTAAGAAATGGCTTTCTTCTTGCCACTCTTCCATAAAGGCCAGATTTGTGCAATATACGACTGATTGTTGTCCTATGGACAGAGTCTCCCACCTCAGCTGTAGATCTCTGCAGTTCATCCAGAGTGATCATGGGCCTCTTGGCTGCATCTCTGATCAGTCTTCTCCTTGTATGAGCTGAAAGTTTAGAGGGACGGCCAGGTCTTGGTAGATTTGCAGTGGTCTGATACTCCTTCCATTTCAATATTATCGCTTGCACAGTGCTCCTTGGGATGTTTAAAGCTTGGGAAATCTTTTTGTATCCAAATCCGGCTTTAAACTTCTTCACAACAGTATCTCGGACCTGCCTGGTGTGTTCCTTGTTCTTCATGATGCTCTCTGCGCTTTTGACGGACCTCTGAGACTATCACAGTGCAGGTGCATTTATACGGAGACTTGATTACACACAGGTGGATTGTATTTATCATCATTAGTCATTTAGGTCAACATTGGATCATTCAGAGATGCTGCACTGAAAGTAAAGGGGCTGAATAATTTTGCACGCCCAATTTTTCAGTTTTTGATTTGTTAAAAAAGTTTGAAATATCCAATGCATGTCGTTCCACTTCATGATTGTGTCCCACTTGTTGTTGATTCTTCACACAAAAATACAGTTTTATATCTTTATGTTTGAAGCCTGAAATGTGGCAAAAGGTCGCAAAGTTCAAGGGGACCGAATACTTTCGCAAGGCACTGTACCTTCTTTAAAGTTCACCAGACATTACCCACCTATTTTGTAACATCAATGAATAATTTCAATGTAGGACATACACCCTGGAATCCTTAATTGATTTACAGAAGGAAATTTACTATGATCATGTCAGGTTTACTATTACTTTAAGATCTGCTAGACCTACTGCTTTATAAGAATTTACTGTAGTTAATTAGCATCTCCTTATTTTGTCTCCTGATGTAGTGTATGTTATTTTTATAGACTTAATTTATTATCCCACATTTATCTATACAACTGCATGGTCCTCTTTTCCAAATTAGACCCTGGTCACACGGACACGACTGAAATGCAAGAATGCACTATGCATCCGTCTTCCTGTCTATACATCAATTAATCATCCGACATTCATAAAAGTTCAAATCATTTCAACTTCTGACACAAAGAAATCATGGAGAAAGGACGGTTGTAGTGTGTTTTTATTTAGACATATTCCTAGTAAAAAGGAAGGGACTATGGGTTCGCTCCAAACCAAAAGTCCCTGTTGTTTATGCCATTTGTTTCTCAAAGATAATGACTCAACTCATTTTTAGGCAAGCAGTTTTGCATCTGTTATTACTGCGTCATCCTGTGTCATTTTGTGGACACAGTGACAGTTTCAGTTTCTGTGAAATAACACCTCAATCTACTGAGAGGATGTTGAGCTACAATACAATACAACATCAAACCAAGAAAGACAAACCGATCCAAAAAGTAATCATCATATTTAAAATGATCTATATATCAAATCAAATGTTATTTGCCACATGCTGTGAAAACAACAGGTGTAGGTCAGAACATCTACTTTCTGCATGACGCAAGCCATCTTTCCAACAATTGTTTACAGACAGATTATTTCACTTATAATTCACTGTATCACAATTCCAGTGGGTCAGAAGTTTACATACACTAAGTTGACTGTGCCTTCAAACTGCTTGGAAAATTCCAGAAAATGATGTCATGGCTTTAGAAGCTTCTGATAAGCTAATTGACATCATTTGAGTCAATTGGAGGTGTACCTGTGGATTTATTTCAAGGCCTACCTTCAAACTCAGTGCCTCTATGCTTGACATCATGGGAAAATTAAAAGAAATCAGCCAAGACCTAAAAGAAAAATAATTGTAGACCTCCACAAGTCTGGTTCATCCTTGGGAGCAATTTACAAATGCCTGAAGGTATTCATCATTCATCTGTACAAACAATAGTACGCAAGTATAAACACCATGGGACCACACATCTGTCATACCTCTCGTCTCCTAGAGATGAACGTACTTTGGTGCGAAAAGTGCAAATAAATCCCAGAATAACAGCAAAGGACCTTGTAAAGATGCTGGAGGAAACAGGTACAAAAGTATCTATATCCACAGTAAAACGAGTCCTATATCGACATAACCTGAAAGGTCGCTCAGCAACCGCCATAAAAAAGCCAGACTACGGTTTGCAACTGCACATGGGTATCAAAGATCGTACTTTTTGGAGGAATGTCCTCTGGTCTGAAGATAGAAAAATAGGACTGTTTGGCCATAATGACCATTGTTATGTTTGGAGGAAAAAGGGGGATGCTTGCAAGCTGAAGAACACCATCCCAACCGTGAAGCACGGAGGTGGCATCATCATGTTGTGGGGGTGCTTTGCTGCAGGAGGGACAGGTGCACTTCACAAAATAGATGGCACCATGAGGAGGAAAATTATGTGGATATATTGAAGCAACATCTCAAGACATCAGTCAGGAAGTTGAAACTTGGTCGCAAATGGGTCTTCCAAATGGACAATGACCCCAAGCATACTTCCAAAGTTGTGGCAAAATGGCTTAAGGACAACAAAGTCAATGCATTAGAGTGGCCATCACAAAGCCCTGACCTCAATCCTATAGAATATCTGTGGGCAGAACTGAAAAAGCGTATGCGAGCAAGGAGGCCTACAAAACTGACAATTTTTGTATGTAAATTTAAAGGCAACTCTACCAAATACTAATTGAGTGTATGTAAACATCTGACCCACTGGGAATGTGATGAAAGAAATACAAATCTGAAATAAATCATTCTCTCTACTATTATTCTGACATTTCACATTCTTAAAATAAAGTGGTGATCCTAACTGACCTAAGACAGAGACTTTTTACTAGGATTAAATGTCAGGAATTATGAAAAACTGAGTTTAAGTGTATTTGGCTAAGGTGTATGTAAACTTCCGACTTCAACTGTAGTTAAAATTAGATGATTAAGGTGTGGTAACTATATTTTGACCATCTTTGTTTGTCTTTTTATTCATTTTTAATTAATTCACTTTGATAATTAGGAAATGATAATGCCACAAACCAGTTCTCCATACAGCTACCAGTTAGTGCCACGACACCGCTCATTTGGGAAAGAAATGTAAGGATGTTTTGCCTGAGTCTTGTTCATTTATTAACGTCTGCCTAAGTTACTGCCTAGAACTACTAGCCTGGACAACCGGACAACGGTTCTGGAACTGCGAGCCACAGCCGGGACCTCCCCTGTCCATTCAGGTGGTGGTTGGCAGCTTGCATAAATCCTACCAGGTTGACGATAAGACTGTGATTTTAGTTGTCTAAACGAGTTCATAGTACATCCTGATACCTTGCCTCATAACTAGCTATGCCCCAGGGTACCCAGAGAGTGTGTCATAAAGATAGAAAAGCTCCTTTCTACCCTAGGGTATAAACATGTGAGTTTAGAATTTACATACTAGACTAAGTTGACCATGAGCTGCAGCTGAGGTCTACGACTAGTCATGACCCCGAAACACAACACGAGGTTGTTGAAGACAAAGGAAACGTCTTAACAATCAATGCTACAGTTCAGTACTGTATCTAAGAAGGTGAATTCAAGCAGGACCACCCGGTTATTCTTTTCATGTCACCGGTTGTCTACACGGCCCTCCTTCCCACGCTTGGAGCGTCGACATGGCTGAGTAGCCTCCTCAGAAGCCTACTCTCACAGAATGAGTGCAAGGAAACATACAACTTAGAAAAAGCACATTGTGACATCTTGTAGACAATCATAGACTTACACCCGATAAAGAAGGAAACGGCCATCGAAAGAACAAGGTGTGTCGGCCTAACCTATGCCAGTAAGCAGAACTTGGCACACAAACTATACTCAACGAAGACCTTCAACATGTAAATACAGGCATCACAATTTTTACCCATAAGAGTGGCAGTTCAGGGCAAGGTGTTAGTACTAAAACTAACCATAGTTTACAAATGATCCAGGTGTTGCTTTTCTCTCTTGCTCTTCCCTCTCTCTCTCCTCTCTCTCTCTCTCTCTCGCTCTCTCTCTCTCTTTAAAAACCTCTTGTGACTAGGGGGCAGTATTTTCATTTTTGGAAAAATAACGTTCCCAAAGTAAACAGGATATTTTCTCAGGACAAGATGCTAGAATATGCATATAATTGACAGCTTAGGATAGAAAACACTCTAAAGTTTCCAAAACTGTACAAATATTGTCTGTGAGTATAACAGAACTGATATTGCAGGTGAAAGCCTGAGAAAAATCCTATCCGGAAGTGCCTCATGTTTTGAAAGCTCTGCGTTCCAATGCGCCCCTATTGAGCAGTGAATGGGCTATCGACCAGATAATTTTTTCTACGTATTCCCCAAGGTGTCTACAGCATTGTGACGTAGTTTTACACCTTTATGTTGAAGAATACCCGTAAGTGGCTACATTGTGTAAGTGGTCACCTGATGGCTCTCAGAGTGATTCTCGCGTAAAATACAGAGTGATTTCCGGTCGATTTCTCAGCCAAATGTGAAGAACAAACGGAGCTATTTCGCCTACAAAAACAATATTTTTGGAAAAAAGGAACATTGGCTATGTAACTGGGAGTCTCGTGAGTGAAAATATCCGAAGCTCATCAAAGGTAAACTATTTAATTTGATTGCTTTTCTGATTTTCGTGACCAAGTTACCTGCTGCTAGCTGGACATAATGCTATGCTAGGCTATCGATAAACTTACACAAATGCTTGTCTTGCTTTGGCTGTAAAGCATATTTTGAAAATCTGAGATGACAGGGTGATTAACAAAAGGCTAAGCTGTGTCTCAATATATTTCACTTGTGATTTTCATGAATAGGAATATTTTCTAGTAGTATTTATGTCCGTTGCGTTATGCTAATTAGTGTCAGTCGATGATTACGCTCCCGGATCCGGGATGGGGTGTCACTAGAGGTTAAATCTCCATCTTGTGTAACACGTGTCATATTGTGGTGGTCCGCTAGGGACCTGTCTAACCAATAACCTAGATTGTTTGTATATGTGTATCTTATGTTATCATTTGGCTTGTTAGGAAATAAATAATCAACTCAATTTGTGTGGTACGAAATTATTAGTGAGACCCGGGTTTGTGCACATTTACGAATTATGTTACGTTCAGAATGAGCCTGATAATCACATAATAATAATAATAATAATTCATAATTATTCAATAAATAGCATGTCATCACATTAACGATAGCAATTTCACGACAACGTCATCATAGCTGAAGGCTTGGATACAAACAGCAATACAAAAATAATGCTACATAAACCCTCTCTATTTGACATGTCTTGCTGGTAGTGATGGCAGAGGCCGATGATGCAGCAAGCCAATTAACCACATTGCTAACGCAAGAATAGCTCATCTCCATAGGGCCTGCAGTATATGTGTCTGAGAGCGAGACAGTAGGAGTGTTACACCCTGATCTCTTTCACCAGTCTTTGTGCTTGTCTCCACTCCCCTCCAGGTGTTGCCCATCTTCCCCTGTGTATTTATGCCTGTGTTCTCTGTTTGTCTGTTGCCAGTTCGTCTCGTCTTGTCTTAACAGCTTTCTTTCCCGCCTTCCTTTTTCCTAGTTTTTCCCGGTTCTGACCATTCTGCCTGCCCTGACACTGAGCCTGCCTGCCGCCCTGTACCTGCCTGACTCTGACCTGATCACAAACCTTTCACGAACAAAATCATCTGAGAACTGTACTATCCTCCTCCCGTTTCTGCATCTGGGTCATATCCTGAGTCGTGATAAGGAGAGAGAGAGAATAGAGAGAGAGAGAGAGAGAACATATGAAAGCAGGGTCTAACATAAAATAGCTAAAAAGGAAGACACGACAGTGCCAAAATAAATCTAATCCAATTGTATTTGTCACATGAGTCAAATACACTAACAGTGAAATGCTTACTTATGGGTCCATTTTCAATAATGCAGAGTTAAATAAATAAAAACCAAAAATAAAAACAGTGAATAATTAATAAAAATAACATGGCTATATATATAGGGAGTACCAGAACTGAGTTTGAGGTAATTGAGATAGCTATGTGTAACAGTATAACTTTAGACCGTCCCCTCGCCCATACCCGGGCACGAACCAGGGACCCTCTGCACACATCAACAACAGTCACCCACGAAGCATCGTTACCCATTGCTCCACAAAGGCCACGGGGGGGAACCACTACTTCAAGGTCTCAAAGCAAGTGACGTCACCGATTGAAACGCTATTTAGCGCGCACCGCTAACTAAGCTAGCCGTTTCACATCCGTTACATATGCACTGTACATAAATGTAGGGGTCAAGTGACTTGGCAACAGGATAGATAATAGACAGTAGCAGCAGCGTGTGTGGTAAATGCGTCAGTATGCATGTGTGTGCATGTTATGTTTGTGTGGGCTTACGTAGAGTGAGTGTGTGTGTGTGTTGGGGTGTCAGTGCAAGTACTGTATATTTGAGTGTGTGGCAGTGGAGGCTCCTCAAAGGAGGAAGGAGAGGACCATCCTCAGTGAATTTCTTAAAAATAAAAACATAATTTTTTACATAGAACTATACTAAATATATTCATGTCACCAAATAATTTCTTAAAACACACAGTAGCCTCAGCAGCACTCTGTAGGGTAGCACCATGGTGTAGCTGGAGCTAGCTTCTGTCCAATGCTTATATTAACTTAAATACAACACCTAGGAGGCTCATGGTTCTCACCCCCTTCCAGCCCTAGCTAGCACAGCAGTGCATAAAATGTTGTGAGTAGTTGACTCAAAGAGAGAGAAAGACAATAGTTTAACAGTTTTGAACAAATGTATTTCTTCCAAAATTAAGGAGAAGCAAAAGAGAGAGAGCTAGCTTTATTTCGTAGTATATATTTTTTTACTTTTACTTTCACTTACTTAGCTAGCATCAAATGCAGCTAGCTAGTTTAGCCCACTCAAACACCAGGCTCAAACAGAGAGGGATGCTATGTTAGCTAGCCTGTTGAGTGTAGGGGGCAGTATTTTGATGTTTGGATGAAAAACGTACCCAAATGAAACTGCCTATTTCTCAGGCCCAGAATCTAGAATATGCGTATAATTGTCAGATTAGGATAGGAAACACTCTAAAGTTTCCAAAACTGTCCAAATATTGTCTGTGAGTATAACAGAACTGATATTGCAGGCGAAAACCTGAGGAAAATGCAACAAGGAAGTGCCTAAGAGAAACAAATCGCCCTCCCTTCATTTAAAGGGATATCAACCAGATTCATTTCTCTATGGCTTCCACATGGTGTGAACAGTCTTTAGACATAGTTTCAGGCTTTTATTCTGAAAAATGAGCGAGAATTATCACATCGCGTCAGTGGATGGCTGGGTGAGAGCAGAGTTTTGCATGCGCAACAGCTTGGAGCAGGCATTTTCTCTCTCTCTCCTATTGAAAAAGCTACGGTCCGGTTGAAATATTATTGATTATTTATTGTAGAAACAACCTGACGATTGATAATAAAAAACGTTTGACATGTTTCTACAAACTTTACGGATACTATTTGGAATTTTGGTCTGCCCGTCATGACCTGCACGAGCCTGTGGATTTCTGAACAAAACGCGCCAACCAAATGGAGGTTTTTGAATATAAAAATAATCTTTATCGAACAAATGGAACATTTATTGTGTAACTGGGAGTCTCGTGAGTGCAAACATCCGAAGATCATCCAAGGTAAGCGATTCATTTTATTGCTTTTTTGACTTTCGTGACCAATCTACTTTGCTGCTAGCTGTTTTGTCTGCTGAGAGAGATGTCCTAACATAAACGCTTGGATAGCTTTTGCTGTCATCCTTTTTTGAAATCTGACATGCCAGGTGGATTAACAACAAGCTAAGCTGTGTTTTGCTATATTGCACTTGTGATTTCATGAAAATTAAATATTTTAAATATTAAATATTGACAAATGATCTCGCTAACGGGATGGGTGCGCCAAGAAGCTAGCTGACTATGGCTATCAAACACTTGAACTCTTCCAAGTCAAGGTAAGCTTTTGGATTTATAAATGTACTGCCACCGGGGCGCGCCAATGTATCTGCTAAACTACTTGCTGCTGACTGTACACTGTACTGCATGATTGTAGCGGGTTTACTAACGCGTTAGTTATAGTAGAGCTATGGTGAATGACTGTTATGTGACAATGATGTGTAGCTCTTAGTGGTCATGATATGAAGGTTTCGTAAATCTGAGCGTTGTCAGATTGTCTGTTCATAAATTCAGAGCGTGTCGCTTTCGGGAGCGTTCAGTAGGGTTGATCCGAGCATTTGGACCTCATAAACTACAGTCAAGCACCAAAGCTAACGGGCTAAAGTTGGCTAGCTACTTCCAGACACAAACCTCACTCTGACCTTTTTACTCGCCCTAACAGAGCTGGTTAGGCTGTTATCATGTTATCTAGAGTGTTAGTGACTCTAACTGTGCAGCTAGCAACAATGTAATTATATATTTTTTGCCAACGTTTACTGACACCAGTTAAATTCAACGGGTGTTGCACATTCATAAATTCATCAGTTATTCTGCACTCAAGGCACACAGATGAGTGCTCTGAAATCTAAGTAGATAGCCAGAGTGAATTTACAAATGCACCTCTTGATTAGTCTAATATCTCTCTCGACCTGTGCACCTACATTGTAAACTTTCTTTCATAGGCTAGGTTGTAGGTGTAGGGAAAATTCTAGTATCATATAGTAGCCTAAACCTGGCGATGTTACATTGAGCTGGGTGAATGGA
The DNA here is from genome assembly GCF_057628025.1 of Oncorhynchus mykiss. Lineage (NCBI taxonomy): Eukaryota > Metazoa > Chordata > Actinopteri > Salmoniformes > Salmonidae > Oncorhynchus > Oncorhynchus mykiss. The sequence continues at coordinate 18,282,899 of NC_143051.1, read as the reverse complement.
ATATGAATGACTGTCATCGAATATGCTGTAATAGAAATAAGGCCATGCTCAAAAATAATCGTCCTCCCTCATCTTAAATGTCTCCGACCGCCACTGGTGTGTGGGTAGAGTTCAGTGTGTGTCCATAGTCAGTGCAAGAGAGTTAGTGCAAAAAAGGGCCGATGCAGGAAGACCGGGTAGCCATTTTATTAACTATTTATCAATCTTGTAGGAGTCTGTTGGCTTGGGGGTAGAAGCTGTTAATGGTCCCGTTGGTTCCAGACTTGATGCATTGGTACCGCATGCCGTGCGGTAACAGAGAGAACAGTCTGTGGCTTGGGTGGCCGGAGTCTTTGACAATATTTTGGGCCTTCCTCTGACACCGCCTGGTATAGAGGTCATGGATGGCAGGGAGCTCGGCCACATTCATGTACTGGGCCGTACTCACTACCCTTTGTAGCGCCTTGCGGTCGGCTGCCAAGCAGTTACCATACCAATCGGTTATGCAGCCAGTCAAGATGCTCTTGATGGTGCAGCTGTAGAACTTTTAGAGGATCTGAGGGCCCATGCCAAATATTTTCAGTCTCCTGAGGGGGAAGAGGTGTTGTCGTGCCCTCTTCACACCTGTGTTGGTGTGAATGGACCATGATAGGTCCTTAGTGATGTCTACACCGAGGAATGTGAAGATCTCAACCCACTCCACCACAACCCCGTAAATGTGAATGGGCCGTGCTCGGCCCTCTGTTTCCTGTAGTCCACGATCAGCTCCATTGACTTACTGACATTGAGGAAGAGGTTGTTGTTTTGGCACCACACTGACAGGTCTCTGACCTCCTCCCTATAAGCTGTCTCATCGTGGTCGGTGATCAGCCCTACCACCGTCGTGACGTCAGCAAATTTAATGATGGTGTTGGAGTTGTGAGAGGCCACGCAGTCAAAAGTAAATTTTTATGGGTAGTGCAAGTGTGTTGCCTAATGTGAAAACAGTGTATTTACAGTACTATACCATATTACATTCAAAGGGCAATGTTGAAACATGTATTGTATCTTACATTTTCTGCTATTCGATTAACTGGTAGTTAAAATAACTAAATTGAGAAGATGTAATTGTAATTTGTTTTGGTGATTAAACCAATGTATTCATTGTATTGTACAGTAAACATATATTTTGGAACAATGTTTGTGTGGTAAAAAATGACTACAAACAAAATGACTGGCTGTGTTACAATTGTTTCGAACATTCACCACATAAAAAACTGTAACTGATCAATTTTAGTAAGGAAATTACTATCTATGTAGTTCAAATTTAATCTATGTATGTGATGCGTACAGCATACATATTCGCATGGAAATAACCTTGCTCTTTTGTGTCATTTCTGAAAGCTAAAACCAGTATGTACTTTTAGCATTCTCATTGGTCTCTTGTTCTGGTTCTCTTCCCCTTCCTCATTTCTTCATAGGAAGTGTGTGTGTGTGTGTGTGTGTGTGTGTGTGTGTGTGTGTGTGTGTGTGTGTGTGTGTGTGTGTGTGTGTGTGTGTGTGTGTGTGTGTGTGTGTGTGTGTGTGTGTGTGTGTGTGTGTGTGTGTGTGTGTGCGCGCGCGTGTGTGCAAATGTTTGGCCAGAGGAAGTGCTCTCGCCTCACTATGCATGCATCAGTTGAGGGTGTGAACTGTGGAACTCTTACGGTCATTAGTAATAGTGTAGCTGACATGCTTCCTCTGGCTGATCTTCAACACACAGAGCCAAACACCACACTCAACTAGAATCCCCTGCTACTGGCCTTCCAAGCCTGACGACTCCACACGACTCAGCAGCTAGGTGAGTTTTCGAGGCTGTCATACATTTATTGCAGTATGTGTCTGGTAAAAGTGCAATAAGCCTATATATAAATGCAAAATGCAACAATTTCAAAGATTTTACCGAGTTACAGTTCTTAGAATGAAATCAGTCAATTGAAATAAATTAATTAGGCCCTAATCTATGGATTTCACGACTGGGCAGGAGAGCAGACATGGGTGGGCCTGGGAGGGCATAGGCCCAGTCAATCAGAATGAGTTTTATTAGAGACATAACAAGGGCTTTATTGCAGACATAAATACTCCTCAGCACCCACTTTCAAGGAGCGGGACACTAATCCGGACACTTATAAGAAATCCCGCTATGCCATCAGACAAACCATCAAACAAGCAAAGTGCCAATACAGGATTAAGATTGAGTCCCACTACACCGATTCTGACACTCGTCGGATGTGGCAGGGCTTGAAAACTATTACGGACAACAAAGGGAAACTCAGATGCGAGCTGCCCAGTGATGCAAGCCTACCAGACGAGCTAAAAGCCTTTCATGCTCGATTTGAGGCTAGCAACACTGAAGCGTGAATGAGAGCACCAGCTGTTCTGGATGACTGTGTGATAACGCTCTTGGTAGCCGATGTGAGCAAGACCTTTAAACAAGTCAACATTCACAAAGCCACGGGCCCAGACGAACTACTAGGACGTGTACTCAAAGCATGCGCTGACCAATTGGTAAGTGTCTTCACTGACATTTTCAACCTCTCCCTGACCGAGTCTGTAATATCTACATGTTTCAAGCAGACTACCATAGTCCCTGTGCCCAAGGAAGCAAAGGTAACCTGCCCAAACGACTACCACCCCGTAGCACTCACATCAGTACCCATGAAGTGCTTTGAAAGGCTGGTCATGACATCAACAGCATCCACCCGGAAACCCTAGACTCACTCCAATTCGCATACCGCCCCAACAGATCCACAGATGACGCAATCTCAATCACACTCCACATTGCCCTTTCCCACCTGGACAAAAGGAACACCTATGTGAGAATGCTGTTCATTAACTACAGCTCAGTGTTCAACACCATAGTACCCACAAAGCTCATCACTAAGCTAAGGACCCTGGGAATAAACACCTCCCTCTGCAATTTGATCCTAGACTTTCTGATGGGCCGCCCCCAGCTGGTACGGGTAGGCAACACAGGTGCCCCTCAGGGGTGTGTGCTCAGTCCCCTCCTGTACTCCCTGTTCACCCACAACTGCGTTGCCAAACATGACTCTAACACCATCATTAAGTTTGCTGACGACACAACAGTGTTCACCTGATCACCGACCACGATGAGACAGCCTGAGGAAGTCCGAGACCTGGCAGTGTGGTGCCAGGACAACAACTTCTTCCTCAATGTGAACAAGACAAAGGAGCTGATCGTGGACTATAGGGAAAGGCGGCCCGATCAGGCCCCTATTAACATCAACGGGGCTGTAGTTGGGCGAGTCCAGAATTTCAAGTTCCTTGGTGTCCACATCACCAGCGAACTATCATGGTCCGAACACAGCAAGACAGTCGTGAAGAGGGCACGACAACACCTTTTCCGCCTCAGAAGACTGAAAAGATTTGGCATGGGTCCACAGATCCTCAGAAAGTTCTACAGCTGCACCATTGAGAGCATCTTGACCGATTGCATCACCGTCTGGTATGGCAGCTACTTGGCATCTGACCGTAAGGTGCTGCAGAGGGTAGTGTGTACGGCCCAGTACATCACTGGGGCCAAGCTTCCTGCAATCCAGGACCTATTTAACAGGTGGTGTCAGAGGAAAGCCCAAAAAATAGTCAAAGACCCCAGTCACCTAAGTCATAGACTGTTTTCACTACGACCGCACAGAATGCGGTACCGGAGTGCCAAGTCTAGGACCAAAAGTCTCCTTAATAGCTTCTCCCCCCAAGCCATAAGACTGCTGAACAATTCATCAAATGGCCACCTGACTATTTACATTGAACCCCCCCCCACCCTCCATTTGTTTTTGTACACTGTTGCTACGCTGTATATTATCTATGCATTTTCACTTCACCCCGACCTACATGCACAAATGACTTAGACTAACCTGTAACCCTGCACATTGACTCGGTACAGGTATCCCCTGTATATATCCTCGTTATTGTTATTTTATTGTGTTACTTTTGATAATTTTTTTACTTTAGTTTATTTAGTAAATATTTTCTTGAACTGTGCTGTTGGTTAAGTAAGCATTTCACAGTAAGGTCTACACATGTATTCGGCGCATGTGACATAACATTTGATTTGATTTGCTGGTGATTTGGTCAAATCAACATTTTTACTCTGACTATAAATAGCATTGACACACAGCATGATAAATATTTGCCGACATATTATGCAAATTAACCACGATATTATCTTCTGATTGTTTCCACTGTGTCACTGTTTCCTGTGTTCTCTTATTAGTTCAGCAGAGTGACAATTGGACACTACAGTTTTAATGTAGCATCTACTTCAGTTTACTACTCTATAATGTGAATATAGTGAAAACTAGATAGAAACCGGGAAATGCTGAATTTAATCAGGATTCGACAAAACATTTGGAAAACCAGGAGTTTTCACTGTTGAGGTAAAAACATAGGCTACACAATATAGCCAACTGCTGTACACACAAATGGACCTTCCAATTAGTTAACACATTTTGCAACATGAGTTATACAGTATTTTCATTATTTACAGAGCCACCTCTCAGGTTTTGCAGTCTACTGCGTGTCCTGGTCGAGATAGCACTCTGGCTGTTAATAGAGAAGTTACAACATGCACACATGCACATGCATGACAGGGACGCAGGTGCTGGATGGGGCCTTCACTGGCCAGCCAGATTACTCTTTGTCTACTATCGGAAGTTTGTGTTGATGACTAGTTTGAGGACCAGCTATACCGTATGTTCGTCTGTCCTCAGACCCATTAGAGTGCCGCTATGGGGAATGTGATGTGGGGACAGGGAGCTGGGAACAAAACAAATTCAAACTGCCATGAGAGTGCATTAAAGGGTAAGACTTCAATCTTTTTTGAGATATTGAGCAGTAATTTGCAGTTTCTTTGTGATACTGCAGTTTTTGACACTGTTTCGGCTTTACAAAATATATGATGTTCACACAGCTTTGAAAGATGACTCAGGACTTTTTAGATGACATACTGTTTACCCATTTGTCCAAGTGTTTCATATAATTCATTGGAATTAGAAGTTACAATGAGACAATTATTTCCTATATTTCTGGCAAATTGTGTCTCTGTGTTAACGTCTATCTAATTGTGTAACATTGGCGGTTCCTCAGCAGGAGAAGACGAGACGCTTGTCGTTCTCCATGACTATCCTTCTCCAGACATCAGTGAGCCGATCTTTAGGATGGGAGAGAAGCTGAGGGTCTTGTCTCAGTAAGTAGAGTCAGTACTTTGTCTGTCAGAACAATTATAAACCCAGTCTCTGCACTAGGATTGCAAAGGGAGGGTATATTAGAGGGAATGATATATATATATATATATATGTGTGTATATATATATATATATATATATATATATATATATATATATATATATATATATATATATATATATATATATATATATATATATATATATATATTATATTATTATATATATATATATTATAACTTTCAAAGTTATACCAGAATTTCTGTAACTTTCAAGGTCTTTGAAGAATTTTATCACATGACCTCTAGTAGCCTTTTTGGGTAATTCAGATTATCCCAGGTGTCTGTAATTATATATGGCCCTCTGTGTGCCCTTATCACATGTAACATGTATAAAATGATCAAATAAGATGATTTTGAAACACAAAATAGAATGACAAACCTGGAAAACATTACCCGAAATATAAACCATACAACTTAGTGAATACCATTGGTGTTTTAATATGAAGGTTTCAGCATGAAATATCCTTTATTTATTTTTTGATGTCAATATGTCTTTCTTGTAAAAGTTTTGCCACCAAACTGAGGGCAATTGTGAAAAAAGCTGCAGAGTTTATTTTACAAATGTCATTGTTGTCACGTTCTGACCTTAGTTCCTTTGTTTTGTCTTTGTTTTAGTATGGTCAGGGCGTGAGTTGGGGTGGGCAGTCTATGTTCTTTTTTACTTAGGTAGCCTGTTTTCACCCTTGAGTTGTGGGTGATTCTTTTCTGTTCTGTGTTTTGCTTCACCGTTCAGGACTGTTCGTTTTTGTCGTTTTATTGTTTTTGTTGAAGTGTTCAGTATTCGTATTAAATACAATATGGACACCTACAATATGGACACCTACAATATGGACACCTACAATATGGACACCCATGGACACCTATTTCTTACTCCTCGTCAGAGGAGGACGAAGACAAGCGTTACAATTGTTGATTAGATGCTTTCCTCATTAATTATGATATTTAAACCATATGGCCTATCTATCCACTAGAAACTCATGGACACATATATAAAAAAGCAATATAGTATGCATATATTTTTTGTAAAGTTATTTGAGTAAAAATTACCATAGATTACAGTAACTTTGGTAAATTACCGGTAGTTTTGCAACCCTACTCTGTACTAAAAGCTTCCTAGGGCAGAAATTGATAGATGCAGTTACAGATATAGATACCGAGACAACAAAAGAGGACAGATACAGTCCTTTCCAAAACAAAATGGAACACTCTGCATACAAGTATAACTACTAAGCATGCAATAATACAAAACAACAGTACACAATCAATAACATGTTGCACACAACAAAGAATGAACACATTGGGGGAAATCTGATGCATAACACTTAACATTTATACAAATAGGGGAGAACTACAATTTCAGATTTTGTTTCCGTTACAGTGTAGCCTATTGAAGTTCTCCTTTAATCTGTGTTCTTCAGGGAAGGCAACTGGTGGAGAGTTCGGTCTGTCCAATCAGGAAGTGAAAACTACATCCCTAACAACCATATTGCCAAAGTCTACCATGGGTAAGCAATGTTATAATTATGTTCTGTATTGTCATAAATAAAGGCTGTGTTGACTTGATTCTGTACAGTGATATAATGTATACCGTGTGTGTGTGTGTGTGTGTGTGTGTGTGTGTGTGTGTGTGTGTGTGTGTGTGTGTGTGTGTGTGTTGTTTTAAGATGGCTGTTTGAGGGAGTAGTGAGGCAGAAGGCAGAGGAACTACTTAGTCTCCCTGAAAACAGAGTGGGTTCCTTCATGATCAGAGAGAGCACCCAGCAGAGAGGTGAGTCCATGAACATTTAATGCCCTACCAAGTTATTCCTTAAGAGTCTAAGCCGGGTGGGTATTTTTTTGATGCCTCTAAGTATAAAACAAATATATATATACAAATTATTGGATGAAACATTGAATTTGGCCTTACTACTATTAGCCCATAGAAACGTGTTAAATACCAGATTCATACACGGAAAAGCAGATAGAAAAATATTTTATCAAAAGGAAGATTGTTTTAAAATCTGAAAAAAAAAAAAAAATCGGAAGTTTACATACACCTTAGCCAAATACGTTTAAACTCAGTTTTTCACAATTGCTGACATTTAATACTAGATAAATATTCTCTGTTTTAGGTCAGTTAGGATTACCACTTTATTTTAAGAATGTGAAATGTCTGAATAATAGTAGAGAGAATGATTTATTTCAGATTTTATTTCTTTCATCACGTTCCCAGTTGGTCAGAAGTTTACATACACTCAATTAGTATTTGGTAGCATTGCCTTTAAATTGTTGTGTGAATTGTGGCCCATTCCTCCTGACAGTGCTGGTGTTACTGAGTCAGGTTTGTAGGCCTCCGTGTTCGCTCATGCTTTTTCAGTTCTGTCCACAAATTTTTATATAGGATTGAGGTCAGGACTTTGTGATGGCGACTCTAATACCTTGACTTTGTTGTCCTTAAGCCATTTTGCCACAACTTTGCCATCTATTTTGTGAAGTGCACCAGTCCCTACTGCAGCTAAGCACCCCCAGAACATGATGCTGCCACCTCCGTGCTTCACGGTTGGGATGGTGTTCTTCGGCTTGCAAGCCTCCCCCTTTCTCCTCCAAACACAACAATGGTCGTTATGGCCAAACAGTTCTATTTCTGCTTCATCAGACCAGAGAATATTTCTCCAAAAAGTATGATCTTTGTCCTCATGTGCAGTTGCAAACCATAGTCTGGCTTTTATATGGCGGTTTTGGAGCAGTGGCTTCTTCTTTGTATATACTTTTGTACCTGTTTCCTCCAGCATCTTCACAGGGTCCTTTGGTGTTGTTCTGGGATTGATTTGCACTTTTCACACCAAAGTACGTTCATCTCTAGGGAATGCGTGTCCTTCAAATCAAATCAAAGTTTATTTGTCACGTGCGCCGAATACAACAGTGAAATGCTTACTTACAGGCTCTAACCAATAGTGCGGTTAGCGGTATGACGGCTGAGCGGTATGACGGCTGCGTGGTCCCATGGTGTTTAAACTTGCGTACTATTGTTTGTACAGATGAACATGGCACCTTCAGGCATTTTTAAATTGCTCCCAAGGATGAACCAGACTTGGGAAGGTCTACAATTGTTTTCTGAGGTCTTGGATGATTTCGTTTGATTTTCCCATGATGTCAAGCAAAGAGGCACTGAGATTGAAGGTAGGCCTTGAAATACATCCACAGGTACACCTCCAATTGACTCAAATTATATCAATTAGATAATCAGAAGCTTCAAAAGCCATGACATAATTTTCTGGAATTTTCAAAGCTGGTTAAAGGCACAGTCAATGTAGTATATGTAAACTTCTGACACACTGGAATTACAGTGAATTATATGTGAAAAAATATGTCTGTAAACAATCATTGGAAAAACGTATTGTCATGCACAAAGTAGATGTCCTAACCGACTTGCCAAAACTATCGTTTTTTAACAAGAAATTTGTGGAGTCGTTGAAAAATGAGTTTTAATGACTCCAACCTAAGTGTATGTAAACTTCCGTTTTCAACTGTATATATCTAAATATCCGCTACCGTTCAAAAGTATGGGGTCACTTAGGAATTTCCTTGTTTTTGAAAGAAAAGCAAATATTTTGGTCCATTAAAATAACATCAAATACAGTGTAGACATTGTTAATGTTGTAAATGACTATTGTAGCTGGAAATGGCTGATTTTTTAATGGAATATCTACATAGGAATACAAAGGCCCATTATCAGCAACCATCACTCCTTCTGGGCAGAGTTGCAAAGAAAAATCCATATCTCAGACTGAACAATAAAAATAAAATATTAAGTTAGGCAAAAGAAGACAGACACTGGACAGAGGAACTCTGCCTAGTAGGCCAACATCCCTGAGCCGCCTCTTCACTGTTGACGTTGAGACGGGTGTTTTGCGGGTACTATTTAATGAAGCTGCCAGTTGAGGACTTGTGAGGCGTCTATTTCTCAAACTAGACACTCTAATGTACTTGTCCTCTTGCTCAGTTGTGCACCGGGGCCTCCCACTCTTCTTTATATTCTGGTTAGAGACAGTTTGCACTGTTCTGTGAAGGGAGTAGTACACAGCGTTGTGCAAGATCTTCGGTTTCTTGGCAATTTCTCGCATGGAATAGCCTTCATTTCTCAGAACAAGAATAGACTGACAAGTTTCATAAGACATTACATTATTTCTGGCCATTTTGAGCCTGTAATCGAACCCCCAAATGCTGATGCTCCAGATACTCAACTAGTCTAGAGAAGGTCAGTTTTATTGCTTCTTTAAATAGGACAACAGTTTTCAGCTGTGCTAACATAATTGCAAAAGAGTTTTCTAATGATCAATTAGCCTTTTAAAATTATAAAAACATAATTCCACTTTGACATTATGGGGTATTGTGTGTAGGCCAGTGACACTAATATAAATGTAATACATTTTAAATTCACACTGTAACACAACAAAATGTCAATGTCTTTTTTTAAATGTATTATGCTAACTAGATTTTCTGGGTGCAGACATCAACTCAAGGGGGTTATTAAACTGGACGTCAGTAGGATGATAGGAGATGGGTATCTATTAAGATCCATCTAGGCCTATACCTAATGCCTTTTATGTTATATTATATTTGCAGGTGTCTACTCCATGTCTGTAAAGCACAGATCCATCCAGCACTATAAAATATTTCGCCTGGAGAACAGCTGGTATTATATCTCTCCTCGTCTGACTTTCCAGTGCTTGGAAGAGATGGTAAACCACTACTCTGGTGAGTCCAAGACAGACACACACACACACTGAAAATAACCTCAAGCATTTTTAAATAGCTTTGTTCTTATCAGATGCTAACCATCTTTCCACTGTGTGTTGGCCCAGCTCTGAGAGTACACACACTGAGAACAAAACAGGAAGTAATTATTGTTGTCCATTTTAACATATTTGTGCTGAGACTATGACTTTCATATTGACTGTCACACTGTTTTACTTTTGTTTATTTTCTCAAACAATAACCATACAAAAGACAAACAAACACACACACATTTCTCACAATCCCACTCCCTCTCATCCTTCATCCCCTGGAACTTTCCAGTGCTTGTAGCACTCTATGCCATATGGCCTCAAATTGCATCGTTCTTTTTTTTTATGTAGCCCACACTCAATATTCAATATTTAAATAATAATAAATAATAATAATAAATAATAATACATTGGAGTCATCCACTGTCGTAGTGATGAAGGATCATTTGATTTCCAGTTTTTGAGAAGAGATTTTTTTCAAAATAATTGACGATTAAAGTATGGTCCACCCCATTTGTTCTCTCACTACACCCCCATGTGTCATGTCTTGAAATATGCAGATAGATTGTTTAAAAGTAAGTTTACATTGGAATACTTCTGACAGCCAACTTTCCAACTCCGCCAACAACTTCCAGACTTCATAGCATTCCAAGAAAGCATGGATTTGAGTCATTAGTTATACACTTAAGACATGACTCTGCCATTGTGCTGTAGAATGTTTTATTTTGTATAATAAATTCTAGACATTAGTTTATACTGGATTAAGCATACATTTGTTACCTGTAATTCCGTTAGTTATGTTCCAACACTCCCTCCATCTTGTGTCTATCAGTTACTTTTAAGTCTTGATTGCAATAGTTAATATTTTTTTCTAAGAGATTGTCAGTTAGATAGGCTTTCTCCATGGTTTTGTATATATTACCTATCATATAAGTTTCCTTTTCTGATTCAAATAGGACTCCCTCAACATTGCTCGGATGTCCAAAAGACAAACTTTTCAGTTACATATATTTGAGTTTTCAATATTGGAGACAGTGCCAAGAATGTGCAAATCTGTCATCAAGGCAAAGAGTGAAGGATCTGAAATATATTTTTGTAATAATGGAGCTGTGAGTCAGGAAGCAGGTGCAAGTGAAAAGTTCAATAAAACAACAAAAACGAGATAATTTCATGATGCAACACGCTGTTAACTTTTTATGGCTGCAGGGGCAGTATTGAGTAGCTTGGATGAAAAGGTGCCCATTGTAAATGGCCAGCTCTTCAGTCTCAGTTGCTAATATATGCATATTATTATTAGTATTGGATAGAAAACACTCTAAAGTTTCCAAATCTGTCAAAATATTGTCTGTGAGTATAACAGAACTGATATTGCAGGCGAAACCCTGAGGAAAATCAGAGCAGGAAGTGGCTTCTATTTTGAAAACTCCATGTTCCATAGCCTCCCTTTGCTCCATTTAAAGGGATATGAACCAGATTCCTTTTCCTATCGCTTCCTCAAGGTGTCAACAGTCTTCAGACATAGTTTCAGGCTTTTATTTTGAAAAATGGTCCAGAACGATAACATCGCATTAGGTGGTCACATGAGTTTTGCTTGCACAACAGAGTTTGGATAGGTATTGCTTTTCACTCTCCTACTGTGAAAGACATTTGCGGTTGATATATTATCGAGGATTGATTATAAAAAACGTTTGACATGTTTCTGTGGACATTATGGAAACTATTTGGAATTTGTCTACGTTGTCGTGACCGCTCTTTCCTGAACATAATGCGATAAACAAACGGAGGTATTTTGGATCTAAAAAATAATCTTTATGGAACAAAGGGAACATTTGTTGTGTAACTGGAAGTCTCGTGAGTGAAAACATCTGAAGATCATCAAAGGTAAACGATTAATTTGATTGCTTTTCTGATTTTCGTGACTGAGCTACCTGATGCTAAGTGTACTTAATGTTTTATCGTGCGATCGATAAATTTACACAAACGCTTGGATTGCTTTCGCTGTAAAGCATAATTTCAAAATCTGACACGACAGGTGGATTAACAAAAGGCTAAACTGTGTTTTCCTACATTGCACTTGTGATTTCATGAATAAAAATATTTATAGTAATATTTATTGAATGTAGCACTATGCTATTCAGCGGTTGTTGATGACACTTATCCCGATATCGGGATTGCAGCCATAACAAGTTAAACAAGAACAATACCAACTGGTGAGTGAAGATAAGAGAGTGACATAAAGGGGAGGAAATGATGAAGGTAATGAAGCCCAGGTGTGAATTATAATGATTAACAGGTGTGCATAATGATGAATCCCAGGACCTCCACCCCCCTCGATGTCCAGGGGGGGTGGAGGTGTGTCATGGGGGACAGTATCAGCTAGGGGACCTGGAACCACTGGCCTGAGAAGGGAGACGTGAAAAGAGGGTGAGATATGATAGTAACTGGGTAGTTGTAACCTGTACGTCACCTCGTTGACCCTCCGGAGAACCTTGAATGGCCCCACAAACAAGGGGATTCAGATTCTTGCAGGGCTTGTGGAGTGGGAGGTTCCTGGTAGAGAGCCAGACGCAGTCCTCAGAATGGAACACAGGGGTCTCACTGCAGTGGCGGTCTGCCTGTTCCTTCTGACGATGGACGGCGCCCTGGAGTCTCACGTGCGTGTCACTCCACACCTCCTCAGCACACCGGAACCACTCATCTACCGCAGGAGCTGCGATCTGGCCCGGGGTCCAGGGCCAGCTGGAAACCTAAAACACACTGGAAGGGGATCAACTCAGTGGAGGAGTGAAGTAGGGAGTTCTGGGCGTACTCTGCCCAGGGAAGGAATTGTGCCCACTCACCCTACCGGTCCTGACAGTGACTCCTCAGGAACATCCCCAGCTCCTGGTTCATCCTCTCCACCTACCCGTTGGACTGAGGCCGATACCCAGAAGTGAGGCTGACCGTGAGGCTGACCCCAAGCTTCTCCAAGAAGGCCCTCCAAACTCGTGATGTGAATTGGGGGCTACGGTCGGAGGAGCTTCCCTGCTGGAGCATTCCGGGGGGACTTGGTTTGAGCACATACGTGCCCAGGTCAACAGCCTATCCCTTATCCCTGTGGGAATGTATATGCGCTCGGGAGGACAATTCCGGGGTGCAGGCTCCCTCTCCAGAGCCTGTCGGATGTCCACGTCGACGTCCCAAACCACTGGTCTCCTCACTGTCCGTATGTACTCTAGGTTCCAATGGTCGGTGAGGATGACGAATGGTTCCTCTGCGCCCTCCAGCTAATGTCTCCACTCCTCTAATGCTAACTTCACTGCCAGGAGCTCTCAATTGCCGATGTCGTAATTCCTCTGCGGAGGACAGTTTCTTGGAGGAAAAAGCACAAGGATACCATTTCAATGGGTTACCCTGTCTTTGTGACAAAACTGTCCCCACGCCCATCTCAGATGCGTCTAACTCAACCACAAAAGGTAGCATGGGATCTGGGTGTTTTAGCAAGGGAGCAGAGCTTGTGCCCTCCTTGCCCACAGTAGAGACATAGCCCCAGCTGTATCCATCTGTGTCGTTCTGCCGTGAAATGGCGTGTGACTCCTACCTCCATGGGTTCAGGCTCTGATCCCGAGTAAAGTGGGTGGGGTTATATCCTTCCTGTTTGGCCCTGTCCGGGGGTGTCCTCGGAGTGGGCCACAGTGTCTCCTGACCCCTCCTGTCTCAGCCTCCAGTATTTATGCTGCAGTAGTTTATGTGTCGGGGGGCTAGGGTCAGTTTGTTATATCTGGAGTACTTCTCCTGTCCTATTCGGTGTCCTGTGTGAATCTAAGTGTGCGTTCTCTAATTCTCTCCTTCTCTCTTTCTCTCTCTCGGAGGACCTGAGCCCTAGGACCATGCCCCAGGACTACCTGACATGATGACTCCTTGCTGTCCCCAGTCCACCTGGCTGTGCTGCTGCTCCAGTTTCAACTGTTCTGCCTTATTATTATTCGACCATGCTGATCATTTATGAACATTTGAACATCTTGGCCATGTTCTGTTATCTCCACCCGGCACAGCCAGAAGAGGACTGGCCATCCCACATATGCTCTCTCTAATTCTCTCTTTCTTTCTCTCTCTCTGAGGACCTGAGCCCTAGGACCATGCCCCAGGAATACCTGACATGACTCCTTGCTGTCCCCAGTCCACCTGACTGTGCTGCTGCTCCAGTTTCAACTATTCTGCCTTATTATTATTCGACCATGCTGGTCATTTATGAACATTTGAACATCTTGACCATGTTTTGTTATAATCTCCACCCGGCACAGCCAGAAGAGGACTGGCCACCCCACATAGCCTGGTTCCTCTCTAGGTTTCTTCCTAGGTTTTGGCCTTTCTAGGGAGTTTTTCCTAGCCACCGTGCTTCTTCACCTGCATTGCTTGCTGTTTGGGGTTTTAGGCTGGGTTTCTGTACAGCACTTTGAGATATCAGCTGATGTACGAAGGGCTATATAAAATAAATTTGATTGATTGAAATTTGATTGAGTACTTGCAGAAGGAAAGAGAGATGAAGAATGCAAACGCTCCTATAGAAGGTTATCCAGTCGGATGGCCATCGCAATGAGTGCGTCCAGGATAAGGTTGTCATCCCGACAGGTCAATTCCGTCTGGACCTTCTCGCAACCTCTCCTAAATAGCGTGCGAAGCGCCGGCTCATTCCATCCACTGGAAGCTGCTACTGTCAAGAAGGTGAGCGGATACTCAGCAGCCGTCTGATTCCCCTGCTGTAGCTGAAGCAGACACTCAACTTCCTCTCTGCCCTCCGCGGGATGATCAAAAATGCATTTAAACAGAGCCATGAAACCATCATAAGAATATAGCTCCTCCTCTCCTATCCTCTCTCCCAGACGGATGTAACACATTCCAATGCCAGCCCGGTCAGCAGAGATATAATCATGGCAACCTTAGACCTCTTGGTGGTGGGGGCTCCCAACTGGTGTGAAAAATTGAGGGAGCACTGAAAGAGGAAGCCACGGCATTTGGATGGTGTACCGTCGTATTTCTCTGGGAGGGAAAGACGAGCTTCGCTGTCCTGAGCGGGTTGCTGAATGGGCCGTTTTGCTGGCTCGAGACGCTGCAAACTTTGGAGAACCTCTTCCATGGCCATCCCCAGTTGAGCCAGCTGGTGATGGTGTTGACGTAGAAGGTACCCTTGCTCGATGACCATCTAAAAGATATCCGATTTACCTGCTGCTTCCATAGTTTGAGTTGGTATTCTGTAATAACAGAGCTGAGTCGGGAAGCAGAAAAGTTGAATAAAACAACAAAAACAGGAACAAGATAATTCTATGAGGCAACATGCCGTTAAACAAGAACAATACCAACTGATGAGTGAACATAAGACAGTGACATATAAAGGGGAGGAAATTATGAAGGGGTTGAGGGTAGCTGAAGGATAGGACTAAAAACAAACAAAAGATAACTAATGTACAATATACTGTGTCCGTAAAATGTATATTGTATGTATAAGCTGGAAGTAGAAGCCCAAGTGTTGTTGTCCATTATTTTACTCCAATTAGGGGAGGGGTCGTAGGGTTAGGCGAAAATAAAAAACTGATTGGTTTGTTGTTGTACATAACTGACCGCTCACTCTCTCCCAGTTACTTTGGGATATATTGATATATGGATTTTAAAGGTTTAATTGTCTGGCTTTTACCTATAACCACAGTTTTGTCAGTACAAAACGGAACGACTCACACCCAATGCTTCTTATTGGTATGCGCATGCACCTCCTAACTACACCATATGAATGTTTTAGAAGGCAGAGGTTTGTGTGTATGTGTGTGTTTGTGCTTGTAAGGTAAAATTAATGTCATGAGCGCTTGTGAAAATACAGTATGTGTTTGTTTTTGATTACATACAGTGTATGTGCATGTGTCTTGTTTCTAACCCAGTCCATCTCTGGTCTCCAAGACTCTGCAGATGGTCTGTGTTGTGTTCTCACTGGCCCGTGTCTGTCTGGGACTATCAGCCCCATAGACATCACCTCTCAGCCACCCCCTGTAAGGATGCGACACAACAACTTTGACTGGAAAAAAATAGACAGGTACAGACCCATAGTTTAGTATCATTCGTTGCAGCTCTCATATCTCTGCAATCAAATTGTAGTCCTGCTTTTTGGCCAATGGAAAACATGGCTTGTTGGAAAACTGGGAAGATGTGACTCTGCATGATTGGCTCAAACATGTTCTAATCACCCCTCTCTCTATATATATGAACCAATCAACAGGAAAGATCTGATCAGTGCAGGGGCTGCCCAGGGCCAGGAGAACAGGAATGCCATGGTGAGCTACGGTGTCAGAAACAGCATGGCCTCTTACCTCTCTCTGGTCGGGGATCATGACCCAGGACAGCAGAAGAAGAACCGCAAGAAGAAGAGCAAATCTGTCTGTGTGACAGACCACAGCTTCAGCCATATGGACTTGGATGAGGACTATGATATGTAGTAGCCTGGATGGTGCAACACTTAGTTCTGCGAACCCCAGTACACATATATAGCCTAGGCTAGTGGTTCCCTTTCAGTCAGTCTTCGGTACAACATATTACAGGGGAGTTGCACTCTCGCTTCTTCGGCTGAAGGATGTACAATCACGCCTGACAAGGCCAATGAAATCCACACCTCACTGGAAGTCCCATCTTCCACAGGTGATAAACGTGAGGCTCAGATTCATTCCTTCAATTCAATACCATTCTTCACCGAGCCCAGGAACAGGCGGTGCGGGGCCAAACAGGTGTTGTACCTCATTTCCCTCCTTCAGGGAACAGTAGTTATAGTCATAATGTTACATTTTCTTTCAGTCAGTCAACATACTATGGGGAAATATTATTACACCCCAAGCCGAGACGAGCTAGCTATTACTAGCTATTCCTGCCTCCCCACGATGGAGTTGCTGGGGTAGCTCTCTATTGTATAGTATATATACTGTTAAGTTGCTTGGTGATTCTAAATGGACTCGCTGCTACCAAAGAGGCTAGCTAACTTGGCTTAAGCTAAGTCTCTGTCCACAAGGGGGTGCCCCTCCCCTCATTACCGAGATGCATTGCTGATTCCTGCCTGAAGCTCACTAGTCCCTATGAGGTGTCTAGTAGAGGTGCAGATCTTTTATCCAGGTGGGGCCCTCTCTCTCAGGAGTGGAGGGTACACCCCTGGGTGGTCTCCCTAATATGGGAAATGTTCGGCAGGGCCGACATAGATCTTTAAGCATCACGAGAAAATGATGAGGGATCCGAGTGACCTGTTGGAAACGGGCGCTCTGGCACACCAGTGGTCTTAGATCCTGGCCACTGAGAGGGCTGATCTGATGGCTAGAAGTTTACCTCTGAATGTTATTGCTACCATTCAGTCAGCAAGTGCTCCCTTCATGAGAGGCTGTATGAGTATAAGTGGCAAGTGTTTGAGCTCTGGTGCCAAGATAAAGGGCTGGTTCATTTTCAGTGCTCTGGGAAATACTTGTTTCTACAGGAGCTCTAAAAGCATTCTCCACTTTAAAATTATATGTGGACGCTATCTCAGCATGTGGGAATTGACTGAGCCTCCAGGGGCTCACCCACTGGTGTTGCAGTTACTGAAAGGTGTACACCCTTCCTGTACTCAGTTCGCCCCGGGCGACTCTAAGGTGACTTTGTGTCCAAATGTGGCCTTTGCCCCAAAAGTAATGGCCATGCCCTACAAGTCCTTAGCTTTTGAGTTGTTTCCCTTTTTGCCTCCTCCATTTGCTTCTGAAGAGCAACAGAGGTTACATGCCCTGTGTCTGGTGCAAGCTCTACGCACATACATTGAACAACCTGGGTTTTCCGGTTGTGTGACCAGCTTTTTGTCTGTTTTGCTAATCCAGCTCAGTTTCAGGGCACTTTGAGCAGTGTCTCTCCCACTGGATTGTGGAGGCTATCTCCTGCCATAAAACAGCAAGGGACAAGGGTTACCTAGTGGAGTATGCACCCACTCCACCAGGGGGCTGGCAGCATTTTGGCCGTTGTTTAAAGGGTTGACTATAGGAGATATTTGTGCTGCGGCGAGTTGGGCATCACCACACACTTTTGTAAGGTTTTATCACTTGGATGTCACTTCTCCCAGTGTAGCCCACAGGGTGCTTACAGCTGGGACAGGGGAAAGTCACTAAGCGGGTCTTCCAGCGAGGTGCAGATTTCATTGGCCTTGTCCGGTGCAATTGTCTATACGTCAACCAATGTCGAGAGAGTGAGACTCCCCCTTGTATGTTGTACCTTGTTTCCCTCCTTCAGGGAACAGTAGTTATAGTCATAACGTTACACTCTCAAACTTCTCCTCAGGGACCCCCAGACTTTCCATGTATTTGATCTATTCTAGATGTCATGACTGTCCTGATCAGGTCAGGTTACAGGAGACCACAACCCTACAGATTATCTCTCAACCCCAACAGAGGAGGAGAGATCTAGAGGTCTGAAGATGGGGGAGTTTTATGACCCTCACACCCCTGGTAAATCTCAGGTCACAGACAAATTCCTTTGTCCTGTTACTATGGAGAACCAGCCTCATTAAACATGAAATAAAGGGACTTTGGAACAATGGTTTCCGTCAGGCACAATGGTGGTCATGACGATAGATGGAATATGAAAATGTATGTCATTTTTGTTTTGTTATTAAAGGTTAATAAATTACGTTATTACGAAAACATTGTAACGTGAAGACTTTTCCTAGTATATGTTTGATGTTTATACATTGTACGTTGTATGGAAAATATCAAAATCAAAGAGAATGTTTTGGGGAAGATGAACTGTGAAGTTAGTTGTCTAAAATTGTGTTTAAGTAAAATCTAGACCTTGCCTCATTAACTTGGTACGCCCAGAGAATTGCCCTAAAGGCGGTTACGCCCACTTCTGACCCAAGGGTATAAAACCTGTGAGTTTAGAATTTACGGGAGACTATGTGACCCAAGCTGCAGCCAAGGTCTAAAACGTCAACAAACCCAGAACGCAACACAAGTTTGAAGACAAAGAAATCCTTTTCTACCCAAGCTACGGATGAGTAGCTGTGTCTAAGTGGGTGAATTCAAGCCGGACCCCCTTAGCATCCAATCCCAGCTAATCATGGTACCTAAAGGGTTTCATTTCTATGCTGTGAGCTCTGAGCTGCAGAGCTGTCTGTCCTCAGAAGACGCCTTCCAGGGTGAGGGAACAGACTCCTAAGCCAAAAGGACACTGACATCGGGAGGACGATCAGAGAGGTGCGCAGGAGAAGTGCGTCATCGAGCAGCTGAACGGTCCCCTGAACGGTCCACGCAGAGAATCCTCGGAGATCTACCCCACGTAATTACATCATTATATTCTGACCCATAAGAGTGGCAGTTTGGGGCAAGGCTAAGGTTAGAATAAGCATAGCTGACAAATTCACCCAAATGTATATTTCTCTCGTGTACTTTCTCTTTTTCTCTCTCTTTGAAACACGCGCCATAGTGTGTTGGCCCGTTATACTAAGTTCTAATCAATAGCCTATAATGTGTTTTGTCTATGTGTATCTTTTATCATCATTTTAGCTTTTTAGTAAATAAATATTAAACTAAGATTGGTGTGGTACGAACTCATTGGTGAGACTCGGGTCCGTGCAGATTCACGGGCTATACGACATTCAGAACGAGATTGTAAGAGGTAACTGGTTAATTAGCGGCTGTTGTAAAATCGATATTCTGATATTCTTTGAGTTAATTTGGGAAATAGAAACTCAATAAAAACTAGTTTTCCCATGGTGCCCCAGGTTAATGAGTTAATAATTGCTTGATTCAGTTAATCACGCAATTAGAAACTTGCAATAATTCGATGAGCAACAGTCGTCACATGAACTAATACAACGTCACGACATAGAGCTAGCACACCTGATTAAACGTTTTAACTTATCAACATGCCCTTGACTAGGTGAATCATGTGAGTTAGTTCAGGGCTACAACTAAATTGTGAAACATCTGGGGGTCCCAGAGGAGAGATTTGAGAAGTGCTGGCATGAGTTTGAATCTGAACCACTGCCCTTCTGAACTATTGCTATCTTTCCTGTCTCCTCTTCACTGTCCTATCTAAATAACATAAAGCACACAACAAATATGTTTAAAAGAAGGACTAAGAGACTTAGTGGCCAGCTACTCTATTTAGGATATTAACATCTGTTACGAGATACTATTTTTCCTCCAAAGCCCACATTGGTTCTCATCATCTGTTACGAGATACTATTTTTTCCTCCAAAGCACACATTTGTCCTTATCTGAGCCTTTGGGATTGATCTGAGAAGGAATTTCCCGTGGGGTAAATCAACAGTGAATTTGAAGTCCGTCTGGAATCCAGAGCCCTGACCGAGTGTCATGCCAGAGTACAAAACATGTTAGCGCCATGACAGTTGATCGATGTAAGACTTGAATGCTATGTTATGGATGTTTACTGTGTGTTAATGTGTAATTTGTGGATGTGTGTGTCTGTCAGCATGTCAATGTCAATTATTGCAGTTTCAGAACCTTTAGCCTAACCCTTGCAAACTGATTTCAGTTGAGTGTACAAGTTGCTCATATAAATAAAAGTTAACTATCATATAATCTCGGCACCCAGAACCAAATATTGTGTGGGCGCTGGTCGGGCGCTGGTCGGGCCATCTCGTCTGTCACGAGAGACTAGCCATAACATAAGGTTCATTCTGGAAGGGATATGGAGAGTTATGTCCAGAGAAGCCATAATAAGTTGATAAAACATCACGTTAGAAGATGACTGCTGAGAATAATTTGTCCTCTTGAATGTATCCCAGGGCTTCAAGTATGCACCAAAATGAATAGGAATCAACATAGCATTCCTGAATCCTAGCAAACATTGGGGAAAACAGCACAGTGAAAATACTCTGGTCTACCTCATGAGTCTCAGTGTATTGTGTCATGTGCTGTTGTTGTCTCGCCAATGCCTCATGGCGGCCATATGCGAGGCTGATAGGTTCATTGTGACTGTGAAAGCTGCCCACTGGGTACACTACATATTTTCAACGTGGATAATTGGATAATAATTTGGTAGAGACGTTGATCAATGAGATTACAACCTATATTCACCCACTTAAAAAGACAACCAAAGGTTAGTTGAATTTCCAATGTGTTATCACTCTGATTTCCACCATCTAAAAGCACAACCAAATTCCAATGGAAAAACAACATCTGATTTTTGGTTTAGTTTCACATTCAACCATTTAAAATCACAGCAAAATTCAAATGGGAATACAATGTCAGATATTTTGTTTATTTATACAACAGATTACTGTGATATCACTGTACTTCATCCACAGTAATAGCAGAACCACTTGTCCTTGATTGCAGTAGAGATTACATTAAAAGTGCATGCTGCAAGTGATCAATGCCGTTCGAGATTCTGCGCAGATTTTTACAGCAATTGTGAAGATCTCCACAGATCTGCGATGACCTCTGCATGCTATCGTGAAGATGCACGCTTTTTATGGTTACGCAAGAAGAAATGTATAGTCATAGTAACCTCCAAATGTGGCCGTGGATGTGTTACTCACCCAAACATCAACATTTAAAGGAGATTTATCTACTGCTTGGATAGTTACATTTGAGCCACTGGCTTAATCCCATAATTTAACTTTTATTTTTGGTTGAGTTGGAGACGTTGATGCACTTTAAATAAAGTTTGACTTGAATTTGCCCAATTCTTTAACTTAGATTTTTGGTGGAGATGGAAACGTGAATCCAACATACACATTTTTAATTTGTAGACAAACTGGAATTCAAGCCAGACTAAGTCAGTGGCACAGATGGAACTATCCAAGCAGAAGATACATCTCCTTCAAATGTTGATATTTGGTTGCGTTGACAACCAAACACAATTCAATATCACTTAATATCATTACATTTCAAATCAACCATAGCTTCAAATCCTAGGTCTATTGTATTGTCTATTATTTAGTTGAATTCTGGTTTGAATTCTAACAATTGCTGTTGATAACGTTGCAAATGTTATATAGGCCTAAATATCATAGTTAATCAGGGCTGGGTTTGGTTAAAACCTTGAATTGGGAGACCAAAGGGTAGCTGTACATAGATCAATTCTCTAGCTGAAGGTCCTGCACAGAAAACAGTTTTTTTTTATATCTGATAGTGGATATAAAAAAGCCGGATGTTGGCTTGTCTATGTTGACATTTGGTTACCATGATGACATAATCCTCTGGTTGAAATTTCTAGCTCAAAACAACAGTTTACGTTGATTACTTTAAAAAAAAAAAGCAATATATTTTCCAAATAGATTCTATGTCACAATATGTTGACAAATTACATTGAAACAATGTTGTTTCAACCAGTTGTGCCCAGTGGGTGCTGTCTGATATCTGAAGATGTTATCTAATCAATTCTCTGATGCAATTATCTTACATAGAAATGTATAGAGATCACAACATTGTATCTGTCTCAATGGCACTGCCCGTGCACTCACTCACAGATACAACGGTGCGATCTCGACAACTGGACAGAACGAGGAAGTGGATTGAATCTTGATTCTTATGATTATCAGTCAAATTAACAAATGTATAAGGATTGATTACTATGTATAGCTTTGTAAAACTATAAATGACCATCCACTCAGCTTTCAAGTAGTTAGAAGGTCTATTTCCCTGATTTTGAAGGGGGAGCTGGCTATTGTACTGGGAGACAACCAGCAATTACAATAGATTTACGATATATGCTAACTTCAATCATCTCCAAACTGCACGCAGAGACATCAAAATGGTATCTGAAAAAAAACGGGCATCTCAAAATCTCGCAATATCCCTTTAAGTACTTCCTGTATGGCTCTATCTCTGTGTGTAACTATAGAAGACAGCAATGATAACCATGTCTGACAATGCAAACTGTGTAGTCATGTAATTCTCTAAGGAACCTTATCCATGCTGATCAGATTGCTAAAAATGACTAAATAAAGTTTGTACAGTGAACTTTTCCAGTATAACCCAAAATAGTTGATATTTTAGACATTGTTAAAAAGTTTACCAGCAACCTTATGACTGTTCGTTTTTCCACTTTCCTCAAGACAATCACCAGTGAAAGCCAGAAAAGACCAAAAGCTTGGCAGGCTGCAAATGTTGTTTCTGGAGCACGTTGGTGTTACAAAGTCAGCAACATGGCCCATATGATTAATTACATTTCATGAGATGTTTTAGTCACCTGTAGGAACTCTGACTCCTTGAGACAAACTAAACACATTTTCATTATTGAATTCATAACAGGATCAAATATTTGTTTTCTCTGCTTTTAATATCCCCATTAAACATCTGCAAGGCAAACAAATTCAGCTTATTTTGTGTGTGTGTGTGTGTGTGTGTGTGTGTGTGTGTCTGTGTGTGTGTGTGTGTGTGTGTCCATCAGCGGCTGTACTTTGCATTATGAGCGAGGCATAAAACACAATGCATTAGCTAGCGTCATTGCTAAAGCATCGTCTGCCTCGTGATGCAGACTCAAGCTGATCTCTGAACCTTGAAATACAGGCTTGATTTCATATAAACTTCCAATATGAGTTTATAGGTGTGGCAGCACCCAGAGTAAATAGACTTATATTTATTACATTTATACTTGGAGTTATTTAGAAACAAATGTCCTTGTAATGTGCAAATAGGCCAAGCCCTTTCCCATGGATTTCACATTTTCACAAGCAAACATCTAACAAGAAATGACTGCATTTCCCAGAAATCACGGAAGTGTTGAAGTGTTTAACAAATGCAGATTTGTAAAGGAATACCTCGCTACTCTGCCAACGATCACACGGCCTTGAGAATGTGTCAACCAAAACAAAGGCACACAACGGGGAAGAGAGCGGAAGAGAATCAGTTCAACATTAACAAACTGAAGAACTGGACACCCTCACAGGAGAACACGTTCTCTTCTATCCCGGAAAAACCTCAAGGTCGACCCTGTTTCAGATGTGACTAGAAAGGCTGTGGAGACATAACAAACTACACTCTCTTCTGTCTTACAGTTCTGATTCCACCGTTCCATTCCTGAGGTCTGTTTTATGTTACACTGGATCTAAGGCACCAAGGAAAACATGGTGGAACAATACATGACGGATTTTCCCTGAATGAGAAGGAAAACAAAATAGTGCTGATGGAGCCAGTGTCACACCATAAATCTCCATCTTTACCCCCCCCCCCCCCCCCCTCTTTCTCATCTCTTTAGACCCTCTCTCTTCCAGAGGCAGTGAGAGCTGTGTTGAGCTTGCAACAGTTATTGTTATATAATCAGACCTTTCTAATCTAGCCACATCATCAGCTCAAAAGCCCCAGAGCAGAGCAGAGCCAGAGCAGAGCCAGAGCAGAGCCAGCTGTCCAAACGTCTGACAACATCAGGCTCTGGATGCTCAACCCTGACGTCCCTTGACAAAATCCGGATAAATGTTTGCTTTCCTCAATCATGAAGAAGGGCGCTGTGTTTCCTCTTTTCTTAATTACATCAGGTCCTATACTGTGACACAAATGGCACCCTGTACCCTACATGCACTACTTTGACCGAAGCCCTAATGTGTGGGCCATGGTTAAAAGATAGGGTGCCATTTGGGACGAAGCCCTATTTCTTCACTTTTCCTTTTCACATGAGAAGGGTACGCAACAAATTGGTTTAGCCATACCCTGGCTGAGTATATACAGAAAGGTGGTGGCTGCTATTGCCCTGGAAGAGGTGGTCTTCACTGACATGTCCCTTAAACAATTTCAATTTGCCGCAAAATTGAAAAACAATGTAACTGGGAATAAAAATGGCACGCCCATACTCCAATATTTCACAATAATGCCTTGCGATCTGGAAGGCGGCCTTTTGCATCACCCCAATGCTCCAGATGTGGAATCCGTACCCTTACCGATATCCTGGACAGCATATCCTCGTTCCAAGATGGCGTAGCAGTAGGACGTGTTGTCGTGTTCCTTGTATATATCGTTTGTTTTCGTTTCGTTTTCGTTTTTTTCTTCACATATCTTTAAAACTTTTTGCTGAACCTCAACTTCTTCTAAATACTCTCCTGCAACCCGCCTCACCCAACGTAGCTTTTTTTCCTAAAGTATTTATATTTACTTCGGATCTGGAACCCCTCAACTGAAGCTAGCCAACTAGCCAACTAACTACCAGCTTCAGCAAAACATTGCTAGCGGTCTTCAGCTAACCGGTCAGCTAACCGGTCATCAGCTAACCTTTAGCTCGGAAAGCTCTCGCCAGTTCGAACAACGCGACTCTAACCAGAGCATAACGGACCTATCTTTTATTTTATTTTTCACCCCCGGATTCCCATCGCAAACGGAACATTTTGAGCTCCTGGGCTACAATATCCAGACCCACGACCGGTCCATTGATGTCACCGCATGAAGAGGAATAAACAGACTCCCCCCATCGCGACGTCCCCAAAGGCTAACTCTCTAGCCCTTGCTATCTCCTTGCTTGCAAATTCGGCCTGCTAACTGCTAGCTTGTTTAGCCCGGTCCGCTAACTGCTACCGTGTTTAGCACCGTCTACTAACTGTTAGCTTGTTAGCACAGGCCTGCTAACCATCTGAATCGCCGCGTCCCAAACACTCACTGAACCCATATTTACTTTCTATCCCTTTTCGATTTTTAATTTGTTTATACCTTCCGGTAACCTGCCTCACCCAATGTGATACGGAACCGCTATTATCTTTACATTTTTAGAACACACTCAAGAACCTTCAGAAGCTAACCAGCTAACTGGCTACAAGCTATTTAGTCATTGTTAGTTTTCTAACCTGGATAACACTCGCCAGTCCAGCTTCCCTGCCCCATCCACCGCTGCCCCTTGGACACTGATCACTTGGCTACATAGCTGATGCAGGCTGGACTGTCCATTAATTCACGGTAATCCATTCTGCTTGTTTATGTTTTATCTGTCGGCCCCAGCCGCACTTAGGCTCTGTGTGTAGTTAATCCGACCCTCTCTGCCTAATCTATCGCCATTCTACCTGCTGTTGTTGTGCTAGCTGATTAGCTGTTGTTGTCTCACCTACTGTTTTAGCTAGCTCTCCCAATTCAACACCTGTGATTACTGTATGCCTTGCTGTATGTCTCTCTCAAATGTCAATATGCCTTGTATACTGTTGTGCAGGTTAGTTATCATTGTTTTAGTTTACAATGGAGCCCCTAGTTCCACTCTTTATACCCCTGATACCTCCTTTGTCCCACCCCCCACACATGCGGTGACCTCACCCATTACAACCAGCATGTCCAGAGATACAACCTCTCTCATCATCACCCAGTGCCTGGGCTTACCTCCGCTGTACCCGCACCCCACCATACCCCTGTTTGCGCATTATGCCCTGAATATATTCTACCATGCCCAGAAACCTGCTCCTCTTATTCTCTGTCCCCAACGCCCTAGGCGACCAGTTTTGATAGCCTTCAGCCGCACCCTCATACTACTCCTTCTCTGTTCCGCGGGTGATGTGGAGGTAAACCCAGGCCCTGCATGTCCCCAGGCACCCTCATTTGTTGACTTCTGTGATCGAAAAAGCCTTGGTTTCATGCATGTCAACATCAGAAGCCTCCTCCCTAAGTGTGTCTTACTCACTGCTCTAGCACACTCTGCTAACCCTGATGTCCTTGCCGTGTCTGAATCCTGGCTCAGGAAGGCCACCAAAAATTCTGAGATTTCCATACCCAACTATAACATCTTCCGTCAAGATAGAACTGCCAAAGGGGGAGGAGTTGCAGTCTACTGCAGAGATAGCCTGCAAAGTAATGTCATACTCTCCAGGTCCATACCCAAACAGTTCGAACTACTAATTTTGAAAATTACTCTCTCCAGAAATAAGTCTCTCACTGTTGCCGCCTGCTACCGACCCCCCTCAGCTCCCAGCTGTGCCCTGGACACCATTTGTGAATTGATCGCCCCCCATCTAGCTTCAGAGTTTGTTCTGTTAGGTGACCTAAACTGGGATATGCTTAACACCCCGGCAGTCCTACAATCTAAGCTAGATGCCCTCAATCTCACTCAAATCATCAAGGAACCCACCAGGTACAACCCTAACTCTGTAAACAAGGGCACCCTCATTGACGTCATCCTGACCAACTGGCCCTCCAAATACACCTCCGCTGTCTACAACCAGGATCTCAGCGATCACTGCCTCATTGCCTGTATCCGCTACGGAGCCGCAGTCAAACGACCACCCCTCATCACTGTCAAACGCTCCCTAAAACACTTCTGTGAGCAGGCCTTTCTAATCGACCTGGCCCGGGTATCCTGGAAGGACATTGACCTCATCCCGTCAGTTGAGGATGCCTGGTCTTTCTTTAAAAGTAACTTCCTCACCATTTTAGATAAGCATGCTCCGTTCAAAAAATGCAGAACTAAGAACAGATATAGCCCCTGGTTCACTCCAGACCTGACTGCCCTCGACCAGCATAAAAACATCCTGTGGCGGACTGCGCTAACATCGAATAGTCCCCGCGATATGCAACTGTTCAGGGAAGTCAGGAACCAATACACACAGTCAGTCAGGAAAGCTAAAGCCAACTTCTTCAGGCAGAAGTTTGCATCCTGTAGCTCCAACTCCAAAAAGTTCTGGGACACTGTGAAGTCCATGGAGAACAAGAGCACCTCCTCCCAGCTGCCCACTGCACTGAGACTAGGTAACATGGTCACCACCGATAAATCCATGATTATCGAAAACTTCAACAAGCATTTCTCAACGGCTGGCCATGCCTTCCGCCTGGCTACTCCAACCTCGGACAACAGCTCCCCCCCCCCCGCAGCTACTCGCCCAAGCCTCTCCAGGTTCTCCTTTACCCAAATCCAGATAGCAGATGTCCTGAAAGAGCTGCAAAACCTGGACCCGTACAAATCAGCTGGGCTGGACAATCTGGACCCTCTATTCCTGAAACTATCCGCCGCCATTGTCGCAACCCCTATTACCAGCCTGTTCAACCTCTCTTTCATATCGTCTGAGATCCCCAAGGATTGGAAAGCTGCCGCAGTCATCCCCCTCTTCAAAGGGGGCGACACCCTGGACCCAAACTGTTACAGACCTATATCCATCCTGCCCTGCCTATCTAAGGTCTTCGAAAGCCAAGTCAACAAACAGGTCACTGACCATCTTGAATCCCACCGTACCTTCTCCGCTGTGCAATCTGGTTTCCGAGCCGGTCACGGGTGTACCTCAGCCACGCTCAAGGTACTAAACGATATCATAACCGCCATCGATAAAAGACAGTACTGTGCAGCCGTCTTCATAGACCTTGCCAAGGCTTTCGACTCTGTCAATCACCGTATTCTTATCGGCAGACTCAGTAGCCTCGGTTTTTCGGATGACTGCCTTGCCTGGTTCACCAATTACTTTGCAGACAGAGTTCAGTGTGTCAAATCGGAGGGCATGCTGTCCGGTCCTCTGGCAGTCTCTATGGGGGTGCCACAGGGTTCAATTCTCGGGCCGACTCTTTTCTCTGTATATATCAATGATGTTTCTCATGCTGCGGGCGATTCCCTGATCCACCTCTACGCAGACGACACCATTCTATATACTTCCGGCCCGTCCTTGGACACTGTGCTATCTAACCTCCAAACGAGCTTCAATGCCATACAGCACTCCTTCCGTGGCCTCCAACTGCTCTTAAACGCTAGTAAAACCAAATGCATGCTTTTCAACCGTTCGCTGCCTGCACCCGCACGCCTGACCAGCATCACCACCCTGGATGGTTCCGACCTTGAATATGTGGACATCTATAAGTACCTAGGTGTCTGGCTAGACTCTAAACTCTCCTTCCAGACCCATATCAAACATCTCCAATCGAAAATCAAATCAAGAGTCGGCTTTCTATTCCGCAACAAAGCCTCCTTCACTCACGCCGCCAAACTTACCCTAGTAAAACTGACTATCCTACCGATCCTCGACTTCGGCGACGTCATCTACAAAATTGCTTCCAACACTCTACTCAGCAAACTGGATGCAGTTTATCACAGTGCCATCCGTTTTGTCACCAAAGCACCTTATACCACCCACCACTGCGACTTGTATGCTCTAGTCGGCTGGCCCTCGCTACATATTCGTCGCCAGACCCACTGGCTCCAGGTCATCTACAAGTCCATGCTAGGTAAAGCTCCGCCTTATCTCAGTTCACTGGTTACGATGGCAACACCCATCCGTAGCACGCGCTCCAGCAGGTGTATCTCACTGATCATCCCTAAAGCCAACACCTCATTTGGCCGCCTTTCGTTCCAGTTCTCTGCTGCCTGTGACTGGAACGAATTGCAAAAATCGCTGAAGTTGGAGACTTTTATCTCCCTCACCAACTTCAAACATCTGCTATCCGAGCAGCTAACCGATCGCTGCAGCTGTACATAGTCTATTGGTAAATAGCCCACCCATTTTCACCTACCTCATCCCCATACTGTTTTTATTTATTTATTTTTATTTTTCTGCTCTTTTGCACACCAATCTCTACCTGTACATAACCATCTGATCATTTATCACTCCAGTGTTAATCTGCATAATTGTAATTATTTGCCTACCTTCTCATGCCTTTTGCACACAATGTATATATAGACTCCCCTTTTTTCTACTGTGTTATTGACTTGTTAATTGTTTACTCCATGTGTAACTCTGTGTTGTCTGTTCACACTGCTATGCCTTATCTTGGCCAGGTCGCAGTTGCAAATGAGAACTTGTTCTCAACTAGCCTACCTGGTTAAATAAAGGTGAAATAAATAAAAAAAATAAAATGGTTTGAGAACATTCCAAAATCTAAAGATGCAAACACATTACCAGGCAACTCCTTTTTTCTATATTTACAATTTAGAACAGCTATGCTGGTCTATGGAGTCCCCTGGGACACCCAATTACTGAAACATCCAATGATGAGATTTATAAATAAACTATCTGGGCTCCTAAAACACTGATCACTATAACATATAAACCTCTTTCGGAAAACTCATATTTTGAACTAGCCATTAAAAAAGTGTGGTCCACAGATATAATTGAATCTGAACCTTGCTTTAACTGGAACAGAATATGGAAAAATATGACCTTGGCATCCCGAACCAACAATTTATACATTTGAAGTTTGTTCACAGATTGTATTTAAGACAAAGGAAACGTTTTACGATTAAATTGGCCCCAACTCCAAACGGTTCACTGTGCCTAAATCAGTCAGACACATTCCTTCATATTATGTGGGAGTGCACTGCAGTTAAATGCTTCTGGGGCAAAGTTACAAAATTCATCTAAATATTCAATGCTTTTCATCTATTTTGTTACATAACAATAACAGCCCCTTGAATCTCTCAATCAATCAGAGAAGATTACTGCTGGCAGACAGCACTGCTATTAACTCTCTCCCATTTGACCAGTAGATGCAGTTACTATTAGAAGTTATACCATTAGATGTAGCGACAGAGAGAATTAATGGTGCTGGTCAAGGAACAATTGAGGCCTGGACAAATATACTTGACTCTGTAAAGAACAATCTCAGCTGAAGTCCTGCATGTACAAAACAATGATATATATATATACATGCAGTGGGGCAAAAAAGTATTTAGTCAGCCACCAATTGTGCCAGTTCTCCCACTTAAAAAGATGAGAGAGGCCTGTAATTTTCATCATAGGTACACTTAAACTTTGACAGACAAAATGAGAAAAAAAAATCCAGAAAATCACATTGTAGGATTTTTTATTAATTTATTTGCAAACAAGCAAGATTTCTGGCTCTCACAGACCTGTAACTTCTTCTTTAAGAGGCTCCTCTGTCCTCCACTCGTTACCTGTATTAATGGCACCTGTTTGAACTTGTTATCAGTATAAAAGACACCTGTCCACAACCTCAAACAGTCACACTCCAAACTCCACTATGGCCAAGACCAACGAGCTGTCAAAGGACACCAGAAACAAAATTGTAGACCTGCACCAGGCTGGGAAGACTGAATCTGCAATAGGTAAGCAGCTTGGTTTGAAAAAGACCAAGTCCATATTATTGCAAGAACATCTCAAATAAGCAAAGAGAAACGACAGTCCATCATTACTTTAAGACATGAAGGTCAGTCAATCCAGAAAATGTCAAGAACTTTGAAAGTTTCTTCATGTGCAGTTGCAAAAACAATCAAGCGCTATGATGAAACTATCTCTCATGAGGACCGCCACAGGAAAGGAAGACCCAGAGTTACCTCTGCTGCAGAGGAAAAGTTCATTGGAATTACCCGCCTCAGAAATTGAAGCCCAAATAAATGCTTCACATAGTTCAAGTACAGACACATCTCAACATCAACTGTTCAGAGGAGACTGCATGAATCAGGCCTTCGTGGTCGAATTGCTGCAAAGAAACCACTACTAAAGGACACCAATAACAAGAAGAGACTTGCTTGGGCCAGGAAACACGAAAAATGGACATTAGACCATGAGAAGTCCAAATTTGAGATTTTTGGTTCCAACCGCCGTATCTTTGTGAGACGCAGAGTTGGTGAACGGATGATCTCTGCATGTGTGGTTCCCACCGTGAAGCATGGAGGAGGAGGTGTGATGGTGCTTTGCTGGTGACACTGTTGGTGATTTATATAGAATTCAAGGCACACTTAACCAGCATTGCTACCACAGCATTCTGCAACAATCGCCATCCCATCTGGTTTACGCTTAGTGGGACTATCATTTGTTTTTCAACAGGACAATAACCCAACACACCTCCAGGCTGTGTAAGGGCTATTTGATCAAGAAGGAGAGTGATGGAGTGCTGCATCAGATGAACTGGTCTTTACAATCACCCGACCCCAACCCAACTGAGATGGTTTGAGATGAATTGGACCGCAGAGTGAAGGAAAAGCAGCCAAGTGCTCAGCATTTGTGGGAACTCCTTCAAGACCATTGGAAAAGCATTCCAGGTGAAGCTGGTTGAGACAATGCCAAGAGTGTGCAAAGCTGTCACCAAGGCCTATTTGGAGTTGGTGGCTACTTTGAAGAATATAAAATGTACCTTTTTTGGTTACTATATGATTCCATATGTGTTATTTCATTGTTTTGATGTCTTCACTATTATTCTACAATGTAGAAAATAGTAAAAAAAAAAAGAAAAAGCCTGGAATGAGGAGGTGTGTCCAAAGTTTTGACTGGTACTGGTTATATATACAGTGGGGAGAACAAGTATTTGATTCACTGCCGATTTTGCAGGTTTTCCTACTTACAAAGCATGTAGAGGCCTGTCATTTTTATCATAGGTACACTTCAACTGTGAGAGACGGAATCTAAAACAAAAATCCAGAAAATCACATTGTATGATCTTTAAGTAATTAATTAGCATATATACAGTACCATATATACAGTACCATATATATATATATACCAGAACCCTATAGCTATAGCCTCACTAGCTAAATAAGCATTAAGTGTTATTTTCCGATCTTAATTTAAACCTCACCACTTCCTCTCTGCTGAACTGGTTGAATCAACATTGTTTTCGAATAATTTCAACAACAAAAATGATATGTGATGATGTTGAGTCAAAGTCAGTGTAAGGGAATTTCGTATTGTTTTCATGCAATGACATGATTTCACGTTGAATTGACATTTGTTGATAACTCAAACAAATGTAAATCAAAACTAGAAGTTGAAATGGCGTCTATGTCCAGTAAGTAGGGCTAATTGGAAGCCAACATACATTGTCCTCTCCTCTACTCTTGACATTGAAATGAATAATATTGACAAACAAACAGAATAAACTCTCAGTGTGGAAGGCTATTGACTGTTAGCTGACCTAAGATATATACTGTACATAGCAACCTTAGAATAATCTACAACATTCATCAACAGTATGTATTTGGAACTTGCAGCTGCTAGTGAGTTCAAATATAGTTCATTGTTCAATCATTGCCCAATACAGATGTAGGATCTTAATTCGATCAACCTGTTGCAGGATGACTTTCCTGCAATGTACAACATTTTAAACTCTTTCAGCAACACATGACAAGCTGTATTTTCAAATCAAACAAAAAGCTTTAGCCAACACATACAACCATGTCCAACTCTGTCAAGAGAGTCAGAGGAAAACTAACAAAAAAATTCCAGACACCAGAAGAGCCGTTGTAATTCCAGAACCTCAACAGAGTTTGGGGAGTTCTAAACGAAACCCCTGGGTGTCTTTTCTCATTCCATTAAACATGTAAGGATCACCCTGAAGCGTAGGCTACATATGTAAAAGTTCAGTTTCTATTCATGTGACTGTTACTTATGTAGTGAGAACACCTTTAGCTCTACACAGAGAACTAATAGCCATCAGCTCAACGTGGTCAGTGGAAGTCAGCCTGCTGTCTCTTATTGGGTTTCTATGGCCCTTTGTAGTGTAGCCTGAGATGTCTCAAAAACAGGCCCGTTCTGTAGTGCTGAATACACACACACACAATTGACAAGACAGTGAATGCATTTACACCCCAGCCATCTACAAAACAGTGATATCACACTGTCCGAAAGAAAATAATCAAATAAATAATCAAATCAATCAAATGTATTTATAAAGCCCTTTTTACATCAGCAGATGTCACAAAGTGCTTATACAGAAACCCAGCCTAAAACCCCCCAAAATGAACAATGCAGATGTAGAAGCACTATTAAGAATACAGGTTTGTACCTAAAGGAATACGCCAACGCTCTTCACTGGAGAGAATGTCAATAAGGTTTCCTGTAAACGGCTCAGTTCACACTCAGAGAGAGAAGGAAATTATATGCAAATGATCCTGTCTGCTCTACGGTGTGGTTTAAATGTTGCAGCATACGGAATGAAATTCCTTGCAGGTTCTGCTTTCAAGTTCCACTTATGTAAGAAAATAAACCACGATAACTACCAAGAACTACAAACACCACTTAAAAATAAACTCAAAGGGGACAAACAATGAGTCATTCCTTTAATTGTTTTAATTGTTCCTTACTGAGAGAAATAAACTATTTAAATGTGCTTTAATTGTATGACCATGACATCACCCACCATATGTTTGGTCACAACAGTTCAAAATATAGAAGGCCTATTCGACTGTTTGTAGCTAGCTAAGTGCATTCAACATGGAAGAAAATAATTCAACTAAAAGACAAAAGAGAGACCATGTCAAAAAGAGACCATTTAAACATGGATTACGTTTCCACAGGGAAACTCAAGACATATGCAGTTTTCTAAGAATATCTGAGATGGGCTGATTAAGGGAGGATGTTTTAGGTTCCAACGAACCAGAATGACCTGTCTGGGTCGGATAGTACGTGGTACCGTCATTCAAACGGCACTAGAGTTATGACCTGTAACATCCCAGACAGCACGCAGACTACAGGTTATCAAGAAGATTGAGTCTCCTGGAGACACTCACTCTTTCCATAAAGAGTACATAAACAGCTGTGCTCCAGATGGGTTGCAAATGAAGAAAGAGATGAATGAACATGAGCAGAACATGTGGCCAGCTAATTCATTGTTTAGCTTGTACCTACTGTATATGAATACACACATACTGAACATTCTGTACTAAGCATAATTTTTTATAGTTTATATAAAGCATACTCAAGGATCAGATGCTACAGTAGGTTTGTGTTTGTAGATACACTCTTAGAGAAAATGGTTGCAAAATAGTTATTTGGCTGTCCCCATAGAATAACCTTTTTAGGTTCCAGGTAGCTTTACCAAAAGGCTTCTACCTACAACCAAAAAGGTTTTTTCAAAGGATTCTCCTATGGGGACAGCCGAATAACCTTTTACGGTTCTAGATAGCAAATTTTTCTAAGTGTGTACATGATGATCCCAGCAGTTTGTGCCTTATGGTACCTGGTACATACTGCTATTTTTCATAGCCCACATCCCATTTATCTTCACAAAATACGGCAGAAAGATAGGATTGACTTGAAGCTTTTCAGATAAGGCAAAGAACGGATGGAGCGTCAAAGCAGTGAGCCTACCTCAGATCAGGTTGGGTGAAAATCAGTGAAGGTATCGTCATAGGATGCCACCTGTTATCGAATCTGAGAATTCATGCATCCGCATCCAAATCTTAGGCGCTGGGGTTAGTGTGTGGTGTCTGTGTGTGTGTGTCCCACCAGCGACAGATAAGCACATTGACTGACAAACAGATCTTTCTTCTTGATGAAAACCAGGTGTGAAGCGGAATAAAATGGCCCCGGAGAAGAAGGCAGACGTTTTACGTGCCCCCAACCAATTGTTTTTTTGTTTGCTTATTTGCGTTGTTTGTAACTTATTTTTTTACTTATTTTGTACATAATGTTGCCGCTGCTGAATATTTTTCTTCCTTTAACGAGTCTGACGAGCCCGACGCGAACGATATGCTGCTTTCCCGCCAACTGGCCCAGATCCCTGTGATTTGAATGAAGAGGAGGCAGAGAAAAGGGTATCGGAGGGCAGGCTGCCTTCTGAGAATTCGAAGGCAATCGAATAAACCCCCGCTTCCTTCCATTCTGCTAGCAAACATGCAATCTTTGGTCAATAAAATAGACGACCTACGCGGAAGATTAAACTACAAACGGGACATTCAAAACTGTAAAATCTTATGCTTCACGGAGTCGTGGCTCAACATCAACACTATCAACATACAGCTGGCTGGATATACGTTATACGCAGGATAGAACAGGTAAGGTAGGAGAGGGGCTCTTTTACTTTCTTTGCTTTGGTTCCGTCCAGCCCCCTTTCCCCAAATTACTGTGTGAAGGAATAAATTCCCTGTTAACAGTAAAATTATCTGCCTCTGGCATCCTTACCTGCACCTACAGTCACATACCTCTTTCACTCCACGGGGAGTTGAGTGTAGCAGGGTGTTGCGTTCCCTCCTCCAAGAGGTGTGCGTAACAAACACCAACATATTTTAAGCAGACCAGCATAGTGCCTGTGCCCAAGAGCACTAAGGTAATCTGCCTAAATGACTACTGACCCGTGGCACCCATAGCGCTTTGAAAGGCTGGTCATGGCTCACATCAACACCATTATCCCAGAAACCCTAGACACACTCCAATTTGCATACCGCCCCAACAGATCCACAGATGATGCAATCTCTACTGCATTCTACACTGCCCTTTCCCACCTGGACAAAAGGAACACTTATGTGATAATGCTATTCACTGACTACAGCTCAGCGTTCAACACTGCTCATCATTATGCTAAGGACCCTGGGACTAAACACCTCCCTCTGCAACTGGATCCTGGACTATCTGACGGGCCGCCCCCAGGTGGTAAAGGTAGGTAAAAACACACCCGCCACACTGATTCTCAACACAGGGGCCCTTCAGGGGTGAGTTCTCAGTCCCCTCCTGTAGTCCCTGTTCACTCATGACTGCACAACTCCAACAACAGTTTGCCGATGACACAATAGTGGTAGGCCTGATCAACGACAAGACAGAGGTGAGAGACCTGGCCGTGTGGAGCCAGAACAACAACCTTTCCCTCAACATTATCAAGACAAAGGAGATGATTGTGGACTACAGGAAAAAGAGGACAGAGCACTCCCCCATTCTCATCGACAGGGCTGCAGTGGAGCAGGTTGAGTGATTCAAATTCCTTGGTGTCCACATCACCAACAAACTAACATGGTCCAAGCACACCAAGACAGTCATGAAAAGGGCACAACGAAAACTATTCCCCCTCAGGAGATCCTGACTGGTATAGCATCACTGCCTGGTATAGCAAATGCTCGGCCTCCGACCGCAAGGAGCTACAGAGGGTAGTGCAAATGGCACAGTACATCATTGGGGCAACGCTTCCTGCCATCCAGCACCTCTATACCAGGCGGTGTCAGAGGAAGGAGACACAGGCCAGAGGAGGATGGATGAGATACAGACCAGAGGAACATAGAGAGGATACAGAATATGACAGATGAGGATATAGGGGACACAGACCAGGACAGAGGAGGATAGAGGAGATACAGATTAGAGGAGGATAGAGAGGATACAGGCAAGGACAGAGGAGGATATAGAGAATACAGACCAGAACAGAGGAGGATAGAGGGGATACAAACCAGAGGAGGATAGAGGGGATACAGACAAGATGAGGATAGAGGATACAGACTAGAAGATGATAGAGAGAATACAGACCAGTAGAGGATAGAGGAGATACAAACCAGAGGAGGAGAGAGGGGATACAGACCAGATGAGGATAGAGGATACAGACCAGAGGAGGATAGAGGAGATACAGACCAGGACAGAGGAGGATATAGGGGACACAGACCAGAGGAGGATAGAGGGATACAGACTAGAGGAGGATAGAGAGGATACAGACAAGGACAGAGGAGGATATAGGGGATACAGACCAGGACAGAGGAGGATACAGGGGATACAGACCAGGACAGATGAGGATATAGGGGATACAGACCAGGACAGAGGAGGATCTAGGGGACACAGACCAGGACAGAGGAGGATATAGGAGATACAGACCAGGACAGAGGAGGATATAGGGGACACAGACCAGGACCTAGGAGGATATAGGGGACACAGTCCAGGACAGAGGAGGATACAGGGGATACAGACCAGGACAGAGGAGGATATAGGGGATACAGACCAGGACAGAGGAGGATCTAGGGGACACAGACCAGGACAGAGGAGGATATAGGAGATACAGACCAGGACAGAGGAGGATATAGGGGACAAAGACCAGGACAGAGGAGGATATAGGGGACACAGTCCAGGACAGAGGAGGATATAGGGGACACAGTCCAGGACAGAGGAGGATAGAGAGGATACAGACCAGAGGAGGATAGAGAGGATACAGACCAGAGGAGGATAGAGGGGTTACAGACCAGGACAGAGGAGGATAGAGGGGACACAGACCAGGACAGAGGAGGATAGAGGGGATACAGACCAGGACAGAGGAGGATAGAGGGGATACAGACCAGGACAGAGGAGGATATAGGGGACACAGACCAGGACAGAGGAGGATAGAGGGGTTACAGACCAGGACAGAGGAGGATAGAGGGGATACAGACCAGGACAGAGGAGGATAGAGGGGATACAGACCAGGACAGAGGAGGATAGAGGGGATACAGACCAGAGGAGGATAGAGAGGATACAGACCAGAGGAGGATAGAGAGGATACAGACCAGAGGAGGATAGAGAGGATACAGACCAGGACAGAGGAGGATAGATAGAATACAGACCAGAGGAGGATAGAGGATCTACAGACCAGGACAGAGGAGGATATAGGGGACACAGACCAGGACAGAGGAGGATATAGGGGACACAGTCCAGGACAGAGGAGGATATAGGGGACACAGTCCAGGACAGAGGAGGATAGAGAGGATACAGACCAGAGGAGGATAGAGGGGTTACAGAGTGAGATCGGGCACTGATGTTTGGAGATTAGGCCTGGCTCGCAGTCGGAATTCCAATTCATCCCAAAGTTGTTCGATGGGGTTGAGGTCAGGGCTCTGTGCAGGCCAGTCAAATTCTTCCACACCGATCTCAACAAACCATTTC
Source organism: Oncorhynchus mykiss (assembly GCF_057628025.1). Taxonomy (NCBI): domain Eukaryota; kingdom Metazoa; phylum Chordata; class Actinopteri; order Salmoniformes; family Salmonidae; genus Oncorhynchus; species Oncorhynchus mykiss. Next base: position 18,244,439 of record NC_143051.1, on the reverse strand, counting down.
TGTATGGACCTTGCTTTTCCATGCTGAAACAGGAAAGGGCCTTCCCCAAACTGTTGCCACAAAGTTGGAAGCACAGAATCATCTAGAATGTCATTGTATGCTGTAGCGGCGCATGTGACAAATAAACTTTGACATGATTTGAGCATTAAGATTTCCCTTCAGTGGAACTAAGGGGCCTAGCCAAAACCATGAAAAACAGCCCCAGACCATTATTCCTCCTCCACCCAACTTTACAGTTGCCACTATGCATTGGGGCAGGTAGTGTTTCCCTGGCATCCGCCAAACCCAGATTTGTCAGTCGGACTGCCAGATGGTGAAGCGGAATTCGTCACTCCAGAGAATGCATTTCCACTGCTCCAGAGTCCAATGGCGGCGAGATTTACATCACTCCAGCCAACGCTTGGCAGTGCGCATGGTGATCTTAGGCTTGTGTGCGGCTGCTCGGGCCATGGAAACCCATTTCAAGAAGCTCCCGACAAAAAGTTATTGTGCTGTCGTTGCTTCTGGAGGAAGTTTGGAACTTGCGCTTCAGCACTCGGCGGTGCCATTCTGTGAGCTCGTGTGGCCTACCACTTCGTGGCTGAGCCGTTGTTGCTCCTAGACTTTTCCACTTCACAATAACAGCACTTCCAGTTGACCAGGAAGAAAAGGGTACCAGAAAAGGGTATCGGAGGGCAGGCTGCCTTCTGAGAATTCGAAGGCAATCGAATAAACCCCCGCTTCCTTCCATTCTGCTAGCAAACATGCAATCTTTGGTCAATAAAATAGACGACCTACGCGGAAGATTAAACTACAAACGGGACATTCAAAACTGTAAAATCTTATGCTTCACGGAGTCGTGGCTCAACATCAACACTATCAACATACAGCTGGCTGGATGTACGTTATACGCAGGATAGAACAGGTAAGGTAGGAGAGGGGCTCTTTTACTTTCTTTGCTTTGGTTCCGTCCAGCCCCCTTTCCCCAAATTACTGTGTGAAGGAATAAATTCCCTGTTAACAGTAAAATTATCTGCCTCTGGCATCCTTACCTGCACCTACAGTCACATACCTCTTTCACTCCACGGGGAGTTGAGTGTAGCAGGGTGTTGCGTTCCCTCCTCCAAGAGGTGTGCGTAACAAACACCAACATATTTTAAGCAGACCAGCATAGTGCCTGTGCCCAAGAGCACTAAGGTAATCTGCCTAAATGACTACTGACCCGTGGCACCCATAGCGCTTTGAAAGGCTGGTCATGGCTCACATCAACACCATTATCCCAGAAACCCTAGACACACTCCAATTTGCATACCGCCCCAACAGATCCACAGATGATGCAATCTCTACTGCATTCTACACTGCCCTTTCCCACCTGGACAAAAGGAACACTTATGTGATAATGCTATTCACTGACTACAGCTCAGCGTTCAACACTGCTCATCATTATGCTAAGGACCCTGGGACTAAACACCTCCCTCTGCAACTGGATCCTGGACTATCTGACGGGCCGCCCCCAGGTGGTAAAGGTAGGTAAAAACACACCCGCCACACTGATTCTCAACACAGGGGCCCTTCAGGGGTGAGTTCTCAGTCCCCTCCTGTAGTCCCTGTTCACTCATGACTGCACAACTCCAACAACAGTTTGCCGATGACACAATAGTGGTAGGCCTGATCAACGACAAGACAGAGGTGAGAGACCTGGCCGTGTGGAGCCAGAACAACAACCTTTCCCTCAACATTATCAAGACAAAGGAGATGATTGTGGACTACAGGAAAAAGAGGACAGAGCACTCCCCCATTCTCATCGACAGGGCTGCAGTGGAGCAGGTTGAGTGATTCAAATTCCTTGGTGTCCACATCACCAACAAACTAACATGGTCCAAGCACACCAAGACAGTCATGAAAAGGGCACAACGAAAACTATTCCCCCTCAGGAGATCCTGACTGGTATAGCATCACTGCCTGGTATAGCAAATGCTCGGCCTCCGACCGCAAGGAGCTACAGAGGGTAGTGCAAATGGCACAGTACATCATTGGGGCAACGCTTCCTGCCATCCAGCACCTCTATACCAGGCGGTGTCAGAGGAAGGAGACACAGGCCAGAGGAGGATGGATGAGATACAGACCAGAGGAACATAGAGAGGATACAGAATATGACAGATGAGGATATAGGGGACACAGACCAGGACAGAGGAGGATAGAGGAGATACAGATTAGAGGAGGATAGAGAGGATACAGGCAAGGACAGAGGAGGATATAGAGAATACAGACCAGAACAGAGGAGGATAGAGGGGATACAAACCAGAGGAGGATAGAGGGGATACAGACAAGATGAGGATAGAGGATACAGACTAGAAGATGATAGAGAGAATACAGACCAGTAGAGGATAGAGGAGATACAAACCAGAGGAGGAGAGAGGGGATACAGACCAGATGAGGATAGAGGATACAGACCAGAGGAGGATAGAGGAGATACAGACCAGGACAGAGGAGGATATAGGGGACACAGACCAGAGGAGGATAGAGGGATACAGACTAGAGGAGGATAGAGAGGATACAGACAAGGACAGAGGAGGATATAGGGGATACAGACCAGGACAGAGGAGGATACAGGGGATACAGACCAGGACAGATGAGGATATAGGGGATACAGACCAGGACAGAGGAGGATCTAGGGGACACAGACCAGGACAGAGGAGGATATAGGAGATACAGACCAGGACAGAGGAGGATATAGGGGACACAGACCAGGACCTAGGAGGATATAGGGGACACAGTCCAGGACAGAGGAGGATACAGGGGATACAGACCAGGACAGAGGAGGATATAGGGGATACAGACCAGGACAGAGGAGGATCTAGGGGACACAGACCAGGACAGAGGAGGATATAGGAGATACAGACCAGGACAGAGGAGGATATAGGGGACACAGACCAGGACAGAGGAGGATATAGGGGACACAGTCCAGGACAGAGGAGGATATAGGGGACACAGTCCAGGACAGAGGAGGATAGAGAGGATACAGACCAGAGGAGGATAGAGAGGATACAGACCAGAGGAGGATAGAGGGGTTACAGACCAGGACAGAGGAGGATAGAGGGGACACAGACCAGGACAGAGGAGGATAGAGGGGATACAGACCAGGACAGAGGAGGATAGAGGGGATACAGACCAGGACAGAGGAGGATATAGGGGACACAGACCAGGACAGAGGAGGATAGAGGGGTTACAGACCAGGACAGAGGAGGATAGAGGGGATACAGACCAGGACAGAGGAGGATAGAGGGGATACAGACCAGGACAGAGGAGGATAGAGGGGATACAGACCAGAGGAGGATAGAGAGGATACAGACCAGAGGAGGATAGAGAGGATACAGACCAGAGGAGGATAGAGAGGATACAGACCAGGACAGAGGAGGATAGATAGAATACAGACCAGAGGAGGATAGAGGATCTACAGACCAGGACAGAGGAGGATATAGGGGACACAGACCAGGACAGAGGAGGATATAGGGGACACAGTCCAGGACAGAGGAGGATATAGGGGACACAGTCCAGGACAGAGGAGGATAGAGAAGATACAGACCAGAGGAGGATAGAGGGGTTACAGACCAGGACAGAGGAGGATAGAGGGGACACAGACCAGGACAGAGGAGGATAGAGGGGTTACAGACCAGGACAGAGGAGGATAGAGGGGACACAGACCAGGACAGAGGAGGGTAGAGGGGTTACAGACCAGGACAGAGGAGGATAGAGGGGATACAGACCAGGACAGAGGAGGATAGAGGGGATACAGACCAGGACAGAGCAGGATAGAGGGGATACAGACCAGAGGAGGATAGAGGATCTACAGACCAGAGGAGGATATAGGAGATACAGACCAGGACAGAGGAGGCTATAGGGGACACAGACCAGGACAAAGGAGGATAGAGGAGATACAGACCAGAGGAGGATAGAGGGGATACAGACCAGGACAGAGGAGGATAGAGGTGATACAGAACAGGACAGAGGAAAAATCCACAATTTATGGTTTATCTTGAACTATCAGACTGGGGTTCCCATTCTATAAAAACTGGTAACCAGGTTTCCACCAAACTTTAGAGGAAGTCTTTAGACCAGGGCTTTCCACCCTGTTCCTGGAGAGCTACTGTCCTGTATGTTTTAACTCCAACCCTGTTCCTAGAGAGCTACCATCCTGTAGGTTAACTCCAACCCTGTTCCTAGAGAGCTACCATCCTGTAGGTTAACTCCAACCCTGTTTCTGTAGAGAAGCCGTCCTGTAGGTTAACCCATATCCTGTTCCTGGAAAGAAACCGTCCTGTAGGTTTTTGCTCCAACCCTGATCTAGCGCTCCTGATTCTAATAATAGATGGTTGATAAACTTAATCAGGTTAGTTACAATTGGGGTTGGAGTGAAAATATGCAGGGTTGGAGAGCCCTGCTCTAGATTCTAAAATCAGTACTAACATGACTAGAGCTTTTGTAGCATCACACACAGAAGCACTAGGTTTTGGGCTTTTTCTGTCACAATAGATGTGTGATTATCTGTTTTAAGGTCATCAACAGAGCCATAGATTTAGATACATGGCTCTGGTCATCAGAGACATGTGGCAGCTGTCTCATGCTGCTGTCTGATGTGTGAACGAGTCACACTGTCATTTTCAGGAAAATGCACTTTTGATAATGGAACATACACTACATGACCAGAAGTATGTGGACACCTGCTCGTTGCACATCTCAGTCCAAAATCGTGTCAATAATATGGAGTTGGTCCCCCCTGTCACGACTCCCACCGAAGGTGGCTCCTCTTCCAGTTCGGGCGGCACTCGGTGGTCATCGTCACCGGTCTACTAGCTGCCACCGATCCCCTTTTCCTTTTCTGTTAGTTTTGTCTTATTGGTTACACCTGTTTCTTGTTAGGGTTTTGGTTAGGGCTATTTAAGCCGGTTATGCCCGTCTGCTTTTGTGCGGGATTGTTCCTCTGTTAGCTTTGTGGATGTGCATTTTTATCGTATTTTCTCCGGAGTGTTTGGGTCCTGTTTTTGGGCCGGTCAGTTGTTGCGCCTGGTGTTTTTGGCGTGACCGTTTCTGTGCCGGAATAAATACGATTGTCCTAAACCCTCTGCTCTCTGCGCCTGACTCCACACCCACTACTCCTAGAAGTCCTGACACCCCCATTGCAGCTATGACAGCCTCTGCTCTTCTGGTAAGGCTTTCCACTAGATGTTGGAACATTGCTGCGGGGAATTGATTCCATTCAACCATAAGAGCATTAGTGAGATCGGGCACTGATGTTTGGAGATTAGGCCTGGCTCGCAGTCGGAATTCCAATTCATCCCAAAGTTGTTCGATGGGGTTGAGGTCAGGGCTCTGTGCAGGCCAGTCAAATTCTTCCACACCGATCTCAACAAACCATTTCTGTATGGACCTTGCTTTTCCATGCTGAAACAGGAAAGGGCCTTCCCCAAACTGTTGCCACAAAGTTGGAAGCACAGAATCATCTAGAATGTCATTGTATGCTGTAGCGGCGCATGTGACAAATAAACTTTGACATGATTTGAGCATTAAGATTTCCCTTCAGTGGAACTAAGGGGCCTAGCCAAAACCATGAAAAACAGCCCCAGACCATTATTCCTCCTCCACCCAACTTTACAGTTGCCACTATGCATTGGGGCAGGTAGTGTTTCCCTGGCATCCGCCAAACCCAGATTTGTCAGTCGGACTGCCAGATGGTGAAGCGGAATTCGTCACTCCAGAGAATGCATTTCCACTGCTCCAGAGTCCAATGGCGGCGAGATTTACATCACTCCAGCCAACGCTTGGCAGTGCGCATGGTGATCTTAGGCTTGTGTGCGGCTGCTCGGGCCATGGAAACCCATTTCAAGAAGCTCCCGACAAAAAGTTATTGTGCTGTCGTTGCTTCTGGAGGAAGTTTGGAACTTGCGCTTCAGCACTCGGCGGTGCCATTCTGTGAGCTCGTGTGGCCTACCACTTCGTGGCTGAGCCGTTGTTGCTCCTAGACTTTTCCACTTCACAATAACAGCACTTCCAGTTGACCAGGGCAGCTCTAGCTGGGCAGAAATCTGTTGGAAAGGTGGCATCCCATGAAGGTGCAATGTTGAAAGTCACTGAGCTCTTCAGTGAGGCCATTCTACTGCCAATGTTTGACTATGGAGATTGCATGGCTGTGTGCTCAATTTTGTACACCTGTCAGCAACAGTTGTGGCTGGAATTGAAGAATCCACTCATTTGAAGGGGTGTCCACATACTGTTGTATATATAGTGTATTTTTGTGACACTGACAACAGAACAAGAGCGAAGTGTGGCTTGTTTGTTCACACTTCAGTAGTGCTTTCCTCCTGTGATGTCATCAGAGAGAGACATTCTTGATCTGGTTTGTTTGGAGCATAATCAACCCAGAGATCAGAACCCTAATGTCCCCATAATGTTTCCACATGGTCTGAGCACACACTGAGCCAATACAACATTGACACGGACACATCTCTACAACCAACCACCAACCTCAATCATATGAGACAATCTCCAACTTCATTGTGTGAGCAGACGTCACACAACTGTAGTCGTTCTCATTTTATACCGTATGTTTTCATGGGAACTGGACTAAACAGACGTGCCCAATCATTCACATAAGTGCTTAAGGTTGTGAGAACTGAGGTTGAATCCACTCCTGAGATATGAGTGGTCTATCAATCTACTTAGTATAACATATTGACTTGTGGAATGTAAAGTGGAACCTCTAGCTGGCAGTGAGAATGTTTAATGTGTTCCTTTCTATCAACCCAAATACAACATGACAATTCCCCATGCTTGTTCTTGGTGCCCCAGGCAACCATGGTTGGTAGCAACTTGTTTCAGGTGTTCCTTTGGAGAGGATCCAGAAATAAGGCCCATGAAAGAGAGAGTGGTTCTTGAACGGCCTAGACCGGTATTAACGCATTATTTTATAATACAGGCACCACATCAATTTGAGCATTTAATAGTATAAATATTGTTGAAAGAGGAAAGAAATATCCTGGATTCTCTCAATAGTGTATTTTCCCATCTGGGAATAACAATCTTTTGGTGATCAAATGAGGTCTTCCCGTAACTCTATGTAATGGAATAACTCTACGTAATGGAATAACTCTACGTAATGGAATAACTCTACGTAATGGAATAACTCTACGTAATGGAATAACTCTACGTAATGGAAGAACTCTACGTAATGGAATAACTCTACGTAATGGAATAACTCTACATAATGGAATAACTCTACGTAATGGAATAACTCTACGTAATGGAATAACTCTACATAATGGAATAAGCTCCCACATGCACAGAGATGTGCAGGTGCCAACATGAAATAATCCAAAAGCTTTAACTGAAATATTCAAGTGAATAAAGCGTCTCTTAACTTTGAATGTACACCTTAGCATAGTAACTATATTGTCCTTTTGATAGAGTCTATATGCAGGCGTCTCTCTTTTCTTTTCCAACAAGAAAAGTCAATAAAAAACTGAGTTGTTCTTCTGGAAGGACGAAAAATCTATTTTCTCAGGTTTCAAAGAATGTTTGGGGGTCTAGAACTTCGGGAATGTTGACCTTTCAAGATGCTGATTGTTATTTATGTATAGTACAACAAGTAGGAACAGACCGGCCATATCAAACACTTAGAAGTCCAACAATTGACTTTATGTTCCAGCAGTTCTCAATTGCCTTTCCTGGTAAAGAATAGAAAAATAAATAAAATAACAATAATAATACATTGATCAAATCAGTGCCTGATGACCGGGCGACAGGTCTTCTACTCGCAAATAACTCCTCAGACACTTCTGATCTAAACCATATTTCAGATGATTACTGACTAAGATTAGGAAAGGATTGTTTTCCACTGAGCAGCTTTATTGAATTAACCAGACCGTGAAAAGACTCTGCGACCAGCTGGTTATGATCATCATATTGATTACTACATTGTTGGACTTAGAGCTTGCGAGAAAGGCATTTCACTGTACTTGTGCACGTTACATTAAAACTTGACAACCACAGAAACTGTACTCTGTTCCCTTGATGATAAAGCTCTGCTGATCCCTTATCAGGCAAGTGTTTAGCTGGGTGTATGAGGTATGTACACTAGAGTACTGGCTGGCTTATGAAGAGCCAGGGAATATCACTCCATCTAGGGAGCGAGGCAAACAAGGAGACAACCATGTTGCAACAGTAGCTGACGTGGAGCTGGAGGAAGAAGCCTTGCCGGCTGCTGCAAGTCTGCAGCTGCAGCCGCTTGAGGTTTGAGTCAACTCATCATCATCATCATCATCATTATCATCAGTCGATTACACATTTGAGTGATTGGTGTGTGTGTAAATATATATAGTACCTGTCACGTTTTGACCTTAGTTCCTTTGTTTTATCTTTGTTTTAGTATGGTCAGGGCGTGAGTTGGGGTGGGCAGTCTATGTTCCTTTTTCTATAATTTGGGATTTCTGTGTTTGGTCTTGTATGGTTCTCAATCAGAGGCAGCTGTCAATCATTGTCCCTGATTGAGAACCATACTTAGGTAGCCTGGTTTCACTTTTGAGTTGTGGGTGATTATTTTCCGTGTCAGTGGTTGTGCCACACGGGACTGTTTCGTTTGTTCACGTTGTTATTTTGTACTTTTCAATGTTCTATTAAAAGTAAGCAATATGAACACGTGCTGCGCATTGGTCCTCCGATCCTTCCTACTACTCCTCCTCGTCAGAGAAACAATCGTTACAGTACCAGTCAAAAGTTTGGACACACGTACTCATTCAAGGGTTTTTCTTTATTTTTAATATGAAATAACACATGGAATCATGTAGTAACCAAAAAAGTGTTAAAATCAAAATCAAAATATAATTATTCAAAGTAGCCACCCTTTGCTTTAATGACAGCTTTGCACACTCTTGGTATTCTCTCAACCAGCTTCACCTGGAATGCTTTTCCAACAGTCTTGAAGGAGTTCACACAAATGCTGAGCACTTGTTGGCTGCTTTTCCTTCACTCTGCGGTCCAACTCATTCCAAACCATGTCAATTGGGTTGAGGTCAGGTGATTCTGGAGTCCAGGTCATCTGATGCAGCACTCCATCACTCTCCTTCTTGGTCAAATAGCCCTTACACAGCCTGGAGGTGTGTTGGGTCATTGTCCTGTTGAAAACAAATGATAATCACACTAAGCGTAAACCAGATGGAATGGCGTATGGCTGCAGAATGCTGTGGTAGCCATGCTTATTAAGTGTGCTTTGAATTCTAAATAAATCACTGACAGTGTCACCAGCAAAGCAACCCCTCTTCCTCCATGCTTCTCGTGGGAACCACACATGCGGAGATCATCTGTTCACCAACTCTGCGTCTCACAAAGATGTGGCGGTTGGAACCAATTTTTTAAAATTTGGACTCATCAATCAAAACAGATTTCCACTGGTCAAATGTTCATTGCTCATGTTTCTTGGCCCATGCAAGTCTCTTCTTATTATTGGTGTCCTTTAGTAGTGGTTTCTTTGCAGCAAATCGACCATGAAGGCCTGATTCACACAGTCTTCTTTGAACAGTTGATGTTGAGATGTGTCTGTTACTTGAACTCAGTGAAGCATTTATTTGGGCTTCAATTTCTGAGGCTGGTAACTCTAATGAACTTATCCTCTGCAGCAGAGGTAACTCTGGGTCTTCCTTTCCTGTGGCGGTCTTCATGAGAGTCAGTTTCATCATAGCGCTTGATGGTTTTGCGACTGCACTTGAAGAAACTTTTAAAGTTGGTGAAATTTTACGAACTGACTGACATTTATGTCTTAAAGTAATGATGGACTGTCGTTTCTCAATGCCTATTTGAGCTGTTCTTGCCATAATATGGTATTTTACCAAATAGGCCTATCTTCTGTATACCACCTCTACTTTATCACAACTCAACTGATTGGCTCAAACACATTAATAAGAGGGAAAGAAATTCCACAAATTAACTTTAAACAAGGCACATCTGTTAATTGAAATGCATTCATGAAGCTGGTTGAGAGAATGGCAAGAGTGTGCAAAGCTTCCATCCAGGCAAAGGGTGGCTACTTTGAAGAATATAAAATATATTTGGATTTGTTTAACACTTTTTTGGTCAGTACATGATTCCATATGTGTTATTTCATAGTTTTGATGTCTTCACTATTATTCTACAATGTAGAAAATAGTAACAATAAAGAAAAACCCTGGAATGAGTAGGTGTGTCCAAACTTTTGACTTTACCTTTTCCACATTTTGTTAGGTTACAGCCTTATTCTTTATTTATTTTTGAAATGTTTATCCTTTTTTAACTAGGCAAGATAGATTGTTATTTACAAAGACGGCCTACCACAGCCAAACCCTAACCCGGGACGACGCTGGGCCAATGGTGCGCCGCACTATGGGACTCCCAATCACGGCCTGTTGTGATACAGCCTGGAATCTAACTAGGGTCTGTAGTCAATCAATCAAATGTATTCATAAAGCCCTTTTTACATCAGCCAATGTCACAAAGTGCTGTACAGAAACACAGCCTAAAACCCCAAACAGCAAGCAATGCAGATATTTAAGCACGGTGGCTAGGAAAAACTCCCTAGAAAGGCAGGAACCTAGGAAGAAACCTAGAGAGGAACCAGGCTCTGAGGGGTGGCCAGTCCTCTTCTGACTGTGCTGGGTTGAGATTTTTACAGAACATGGCCAAGATGTTCAAATGTTCATAGATGACCAGCAGGGTCAAAGAATAATAATCACAGTGGTTGTAGAGGGTGCAACAGGTCAGCACCTCATGAGTAAGTGTCAGTTGGCTTTACATAGCATAGGTAGAGAGAGAGATCCGAGAACAGCAGGTCCGGGACAAGGTAGCACGTCCAGTGAACAGGTCAGGGTAGTGACGTCTCTAGCACTGAGATGCAGTGCCTTAGACTGCAGCGCCACTCGGGAGCAATTGTTTTTTTTGACCTCATTAATCTACAGACAATACCCCATAATGACAAAGCAAAAACAGGTTTTTTTATATATTTTTGCTAATTTATTACAAATAAAAAACTAAAATATCACATTTACATAAGTATTCAGACCTGCAGATCCTCTCAAGCTCGGTCAGGTTGGATGGGGAGCATTGCTGCATAGCCATTTTCAGGTCTCTCCATAGATGTTAGGTCAGGTTCAAGTCCGGGCTCTGGCTGGTCCACTCCAGGACATTCAGAGACTTGTCCCGAAGCCATTCCTGCATTGGCTTGGCTTAGGATTGTTGTCTTGTTGGAAGGTGAACCTTCACCCCAGTCTGAGGTCCTGAGCGCTCTGGAGCAGGTTTTCATCAGGGATATCTCTGTACTTTGCTCCGTTCATCTATCCTTAGATCCTAACTAGTCTCCCAGTCCCTGCCGCTGAAAAACACCACCATGTTTCACCGTAGGGATGGTGCCAGGTTTCCTCCAGATGTGACTCTTGGCATTCAGGCCAAAGAGTTGAATGTTGGTTTACTCAGGTCTGCGGGCTTTCATGTGCCTTTTACTGAGGAGTGGCTTCCGTCTGGCCCCTCTACCATGAAGGCCTGATTGGTGGAGTGCTGCAGAGATGGGAAAACCTTACAGAAGGACAACCATGTCCACAGAGGAACTCTAGAGCTCTGTCAGAGTGACCCTCGTGTTCTTGGTCACCTCCCTGACCAAGGCCCTTTCCCTTGATTGATCAGTTTGTCCGGGTGGCCATCTCTAGGAAGAGTCTTGGTGGTTCCAAACTTCTTCCATTTAAGAATGATGGAGGCCACTATGTTCTTGGGGACCTTCAATGCTGCAGAAATGTTTTGGTACCCTTCCCCAGATCTGTGCCTCGACACAATCCTGTCTTGGAGATCTACGGACAATTCCTTCGACCTCATGGCTTGGTTTTTGCTCTGACATGCACTGTCAACTGTGAGACCTTACATAGACAGGTGTGAGCCTATCCAAATCATGTCCAATCAATTGAATTTACCACAGGTGGACTCCAATCAAGTTGTAGAAACATCTCAAGGATGATCAATGGAAACAGGATGCACCGGAGCTCAATTTCGAGTCTCAAAGCGAAGTATCTGAATATTTATGTAAATAAGGTATTTCTGTATTATATTTTTTATAAATTAGCTAAAATGTCCAAAAACAGTTATCTCTTTTTCATTATGGGGTATTGTGTGTAGACTGGTGAGGATTTATTTTATTTGATCAATTTTAGAATAAGGCTGTAACGTGACAAAATGTGGAAAAATTTAAGGGGTCAGCATACTTTCCGAAGGAACTATATACACTGAGTGTACAAAACATTAGGAACCCCTTCCTGATATTGAGTTACACCCCCGTTTGACCTCAATTTGTCGGGACATGGACTCTACAAGGTGTTGAAAGCGTTCTACGTGGATGCCGACCCATGTTGACTCCAATGCTTCCCACAGTTTTGTCAAGTTGGCTGGGTGTCCTTTGGGTTGACCATTCTTGATACAAATGGGAAACTTTTGAATGTCAAAAACGCATCAATGTTGCAGTTCTTGGCACAAACCGGTGCACCTGGCACCTAATACCATACCCCGTTCAAAGGCACTTAAAAATGTTATCTTGCCATTTCACCCTCTGCATGGCACACATATACAATGCATGTCTCAATTGTCTCAATGCTTAAACATTCTTATTTAACCTGTCTCCTCCCCTCCCCTACAGTGATGGAAGTGGATTTAACAAGTAACATCAATAAAGGATCATAGCTTTCACCTGGATTTACATGGTCAGTCTGTCATGGAAAGTTTTGTACTGTCGGTGTATATACATGTGTGTTTGTGTGTGTGTGTGTGTGTGTGTGTGTGTGTGTGTGTGTGTGTGTGTGTGTGTGTGTGTGTGTGTGTGTGTGTGTGTGTGTGCGTGTGCTGAGATGTCTCAGGAATTCTCCAATGCTCCAAGCACCATGTCGGCACCTGCCAGTTAGGATAATAAGCACTTCAACTTATTTTTCAGTGTGTAAAACTAAGCAACTCAATCCGTTCAGGAACTTTTGTCAGGCTGTGGCTTCATCACCATCGTCCCCCTAGACAGTGCGAATATAAGAGGTGACTAAACTATGCCTTCTCAATACAGGATTCTCTATGACCTAAGCACTTCCACAGAGCACTCAAAGACAATAATCGTTGTTCCTGTAGTGACAGATGTCTTTGTAACGCACCTTGTTGAGCAATTGACTTACAGCCAGTCGAGAGATGAGCATCATCATCCACAAAAAACGGTTACATCCAAAGACTGAAATACTACAATACTTCCCTCCAAGTCTCCTAGTCTGGGTTGGTGTTACAGAAATAGGACTGTATTTAGTCTCTGTGAGACAGAGACTAAATACAGTCCTATTTCTGTAACACCAACCCAGACTAGGAGACTTGGAGGGAAGTATTGTAGTATTTCAGTCTTTGGATGTAACCGTTTTTTGTTATTGTTTTTTAAACCAGATCCAATGCATTATTTATATTTATGTCCACTGTCTCAGCTGCAGTTTTGTATTTTTTTTCTGAATAAATTATAGACTACACACTACCACAGGGAAGAGTAATGGAAAAGTGTATTAGTAGGCACTTTTCAGCACAGATTCCTGTTAGCCGATACATGGAAAAACTATATGTACTGTACCTCTCTTCCTCTCTCTCTATTCTCCACCCCCCCCCCCCCCCCTCTCTCTCGTGGCCAAAGTGAGTACATTTCACTTAAGCTGCATTGTGCAAGAAAAAAAACAACTGTTCCCTCCAAATGGTCCACATAGCCAAACAGCCACGTCCGATATGCCTGGAATCTCAATTTCTCAAAGTCAGGAAGGGGAAACATTCCCATGGTCCCTCTGTCCCACCCCTAGCCCTTAGAAATCATTACGGAATCGCTGACAATCATTTGCATGGAGGAATATTTATACGAGGCCTGTGAGAAACATTAAAGTTGAGTATAAAAAGTTTTATTGGTATTGATAAGAACTTCCAGGAAATAAAACAGATTGAGATCCAACATTTTTATTGTAATACCGTTAACAGGATCAGAGCAAAACACATCATTCAGTAGGAGCCTGATCAGGAAGATCAGCCGGGATTAATCATCAATTACAACTGTAGAGACTGCGATTAACTAGCATGTGCATGGCTTGTGTTACCCTGATGGATTTGCCATGAACTAACCTCTCCAAGGTTGTACTACAGTGACATCTAGTGGCATTATAACAGAGAGTAAAAGTCACAATAATTATCCAAGCACACTTTGCTGGAGGAGAGAGGTCAGGGGTTGCACAAGTTGAAAGCTATCCTTTCAGACATCTCCGGAAACGTCAATCAAACGGCTGGCTGCCTATATGGGCTATTACACAGTAGACCTACTCTACAACAAAACCAGCTGAATGTACAGAAAACTTTACCAGAAAATTAGAAAAGTGCGAGTGTTCGCTCAGATAGAACATTCTAAAGAGCTTGACATTGATTTGAGAAAAGAGGTGAAATTGCAAAACCTTAATTACCTAACTGTCCATGTGGGATCTGGCATCCTCATTTATCATGATGTAAAATGAATGGACCTTGGAAGTTTTAAAAGGTTGTTCTATACTGTATCTTCTCAGGAGAATACTGATGGAGATTTGAAATAGAGTCAGCAGTTTTACCCTCTGCTAAGATTCTCTGCATCAGCCTTCCCTAGGGAAGAAGTGAAGAAAAAGTTGTAGATATATGTTGAAATATATTATGTAATAGCCACTGATTGATAACTATTGGGAAGTGTTGATTGTGAAGGAATTTATTAATTGATGAAACACCTGTATAGGTGCATTTTGGATTTAACCCAGTTTTAGGGGTTGGATCCATTAGCAAGCACATCAAGTTGAGCTTGAAGGGCATGAGAAACTGACAGCTTGTTTGAGGGATCATGTAGGAAACTGCACTGCAGCAACATCGAACCTAAGGGTGTTTTCACACGGTCCCTTTCAGGTAATTTTTATGAATTTAGTGCGGTTCGGTTCATCTTGAGAGGTGGTCTGTGTTCGGTTCGCTTGAATTCCACGGTCTGTTTCCCTTTTTTAGCTCCCAGGATCGCTGTAGGTGTCTCTTGTGTGTGTTCGCACGTGGCAAGCATTTATACATTCACTCTGCCAAAACAGCACACAGCTACAGTCACTCACCCTTCTAGAAAACTTGAAACAGTCCAACCAGGTCTTGTGCCTTGAAGTCGCCCAGGCTAGCTGTTGCTAGCCAACTTCTTTCACCAATTAGCTTCAGCTGGCTGGTGTGCGACTGTGGCAAAATTGGTTTGACATTTGATAGCCTGTCTCTGGGGCTAGTTAGGGACCATCAATAAATTACACAATGCAAATCAAATCAAATGTATTTATAAAGCCCTTCTTACATCAGCTGATATCTCAAAGTGCTGTACAGAAACTCAGCCTAAAACCCCAAACAGCAAGCAATGCAGGTGTAGAAGCACGGTGGCTAGGAAAAACTCCCTAGAAAGGCCAAAACCTAGGAAGAAACCTAGAGAGGAACCAGGCTATGAGGGGTGGCCAGTCCTCTTCTGGCTGTGCCAGGTGGAGATTATAACAGAACATGGCCAAGATGTTCAAATGTTCTTAAATGACCAGCATGGTCAAATAATAATAATCACAGTAGTTGTCGAGGGTGCAACAGGTCAGCAACTCAGGATTAAATGTCAGTTGGCTTTTAATAGCCGATCATTCAGAGTATCTCTACCGCTCCTGCTGTCTCTAGTGAATTGAAAACAGCAGGTCTGGGACAGGTAGCATGTCCGGTGAACAGGTCAGGGTTCCATAGCCGCAGGCAGAACAGTTGAAACTGGAGCAGCAGCACTGCCAGGTGGACTGGGGACAGCAAGGAATCATCATGTCAGGTAGTCCTGAGGCATGGTCCTAGGGCTCAGGTTCTCTGAGAGAGAGAAAGAAAGAGAGAAAGAGAGAATTAGAGAGCGCACACTTAAATTCACACAGGACACCGGATAAGACTGAAGAAAAACTCCAGATATAACAGACTGACCCTAGCCCCCTGACACATAAACTACTGCAGCATAAATACTGGAGGCTGAGACAGGAGGGGTCAGGAGACACTGTGGCCCCATCCGATGATACCCCCGGACAGGGCCAAACAGGCAGGATATAACCCCACCCACTTTGCCAAAGCACAACCCCCACACCACTATAGGCATATCTTCAACCACCAACTTACCATCCTGAGACAAGGCCGAGTATAGCCCACAAAGCCACTAAACACAACCCAAGCGGGGGCGCCAACCCAGACAGGAAGACCAAGTCAGTGACTCAACCCACTCAGGTGACGTACCCCTCCTAGGGACGACATGGAAGAGCACCAGTAAGCCAGTGACTCAGCCCCTGTAATAGGGTTAGAAGTAGAGAATCCCAGTGGAGATGTAAATGTGACAATATTTTCATGTTGCAAATCTTTTAGTTGTCTTATTTAATGCTTTCAATATTTGTACGTGAATTTATGCCATTTATAGTTGGTTTGAGGTCTTTTAAGTCATTGAAATTTGGAGCTATTGACATTTAAAAATATTGTCCCATGTACATCGGTGGGCTTGTGAGCAGGATTGGAAGTAAACCCAACCCAATGAATGTTACGGTAGCCTACCCTTCATTCCGTGACATACTATTTTTTTCCTATCATCTCGCAAATCTCAGTTTTTGATGAGACTGACTTTATGACCAAAATTATCCCATTTACACGTTGTAGTCAATTTTTACAGTAGAATAAATGTTTCTGACTCATTTCAATGCCACATAGGCTGATTTCAAAACGAGAAGTTGCTTTTAAGGGGCAGTCGATCTTTAAGATTATAGCAGGTAACATCAAGATAACACCTGTTGACATCAATGATGTATATAAATAAACCCTGGATTGCTGATGTTATGTATTGTCCAATGAGAGGCTTTGAAGCCACCGGTCGGCCATATTGGCACTCCCCAGAAAAAGCAGTCATCCATAGGAATGAATGGAATTGTACAATATTTCAATTAAATGTTTCAAGGACAAATTACATGTATTTAAGTATGTTTTGTTGTAGTGGGGACTGTAAAATTAACTTTCAAAAAAATATACATTAAGGAAAATGTTTTCAGATATTTTTATGTTTAGCTCACATAATATAATTTAAAAGTATGCATTTAAGTGTCTGTAATAGAATAAAAGTGGCAAAAACAAATGTAGACATTAATAAATGCATTTCCATAACTTCCTAAATATTTTTTACAACGGTGGGGGAGTGCCAAGATGGGAGCGCAGTGGCTTCAAAACAGCTCCCCTGTTAGTCATCTAGGGCAGGTATTCCCAAACTGGCAATGCCGTCGGGGATACGCCAAATAAAAATGTGATTCAAAAACATTTTTATATGTGTATTTTTTATTTTATTTTTAAACTTTTTTTTCCTTCACATTTTCAAACAGTCCATTTATATTTTCCAATGGGGCTACTACACATTTGGGTGAGGTTTTTTTCTCGCCTGAGTATCCTTGTTTCACTGCCATAAACAAAATCTAGTGTTCAGCGAAATAACAACACAATGTCAAATACAGGTAGCCTTGTCAAATAATTAACATCCAATCACATTAACCGTTACTTGGTCACGGGAATTTCACTAACGTTCTGTTTGTAGCCAAACGTAGCTGCTGCTCATGTTGGTATCTGTACTGATGGCGCAAAAGCCATGACAGGGAGACATAGTGGAGTGGTAACGCACGTGCAAGCAGTTGCTCCCGACGCCACAGATTATTTTATTTTATTTTTGGCAGTGAAACGAGGCTACGAGGCGAGAGAAAACAAGAGAACCTCATCGAAATTGCAACAAGTAGTTCTGTGAAAATGTAATTTAATCAGAAGCCACTGACAGATTTATTGTATTGTATAATGTGTGTGTGTGGCAGGCTTACAATGATGGCAAAAAACAACATTTGAGAGTGCGCTGACCCTGGTGCTAGAGGGGATACGCAGCTAGAGGTTGAACGTTTGAAGGGGTATGGAACTATAAAAAGTTTGGGAACCACTGAGCTAGGGTATATATGGGGAGTAACAGATTACATGTAATCAGTTACATGTAACAGATTACAAAAAAACTGTAACTCTAATCCATTACTTACCAGCAAAAATATTGTAATCATATTACAGATACTTTTGAAAAAATAGATGATTACCTTTAGGATTACTTTTAAATTAAAAAACAATGTTTGCAAACAAATTATTTGACACTTTTCTGTTTTCTCAAAAAACAATTTGATTTGATGTCTACATAGCGCATTGAGGTGAATCACACTGCTGCTCTCTCATTTAGCTATTTACGCCTTACAGATTGTGGTTGTTGTGGATGGCTGTTCACAAATGTAGGCTACATGAGTATTTTAACCCAATAATGGTTGAATTGAACAAGTTTAAACTGCCTATCTAGCATTGTTTTTGCAACCAGTAGACAGCCAGTGAAAAATGCGCTCTCGCAACAGCTGCAAAGTGCAGATCCCATCCTTTGGAATAAAATTTTGACAGAGGTTCTCCCAACTCCTCCGTGGTATTGTTCTCCATACTGTGGGGCTTTTATTGCTCATTCTAATTCGTGCTGATTCAAAAACGTCCAGAGGCCTTAACGGACACATCCACAAACTCGCGCCCTTTTTATAGACACATTTCTGCAAATTATTGAGTATTCAAAGTGTCACCAACAAACAATATAAACAATAGGCCTATAGCAGATGCAGACTATGGCATACATGTTTCACATGCAAATAGCACTTTTCAGTAGTGCTCAAAGCATGCCATTCTATAAGAGCAGTATTTCTCGAAACAATGACCCCAATCAACAAAATCAAAATCATAAACAACAGAGGAGGCTAATTACAATTTGGCTAATCTATATTTCCATATTTCCAAGTGCTATTCTTGAATATAAAGGGGTAATAAATTAATTGTAATTAATGGAAATCTGACCGAGTTTGGTTTTTAATGTAAAGATATAGCCAAATCATATTAATATCTGTAGTAAAAAAAGATGACTTAGAAGAAGCCTACATAACCATAAAGTAAAATGCAACATACGTTTATGACAAGCTATGTACACTCTAACATTGACTTATTCTACAATAGATGTCGTTCAATTGGTAATATTAATTTTTGTCTTCTAATGCATTTTACGGGGAAAGTAATCTAAAAGTAACTGAAAGTAATCCGATTACGTTACCGAGTTTGGGTAATCCCAAAGTTACTTTACTGATTACAGTTTTGGACAGGTAACTAGTAATTGTAACGGATTACATTTAGAAAGCAACCTACCCAACCCTGGGTATATATAAATATTTGGTTGACATCAAGTAATTTCATAACTGATTAAAAGGTTCTCGGAACGTTTGAAATTTCAATTTGAAAGTCTTCCGGATTTTTGAAAGGGACGGACCCGAAGTGTGTAACAGTGTTTACACTCCGTCACGAAATCGAAGCATTTGTATATTTATCTGTCAAACATTTGTCTTTTATTTAGCTAGCTAGCTAATGCCCTTTAGTACTTGTTTCAATGGAAGACATGGAGCATAATAAGGCACCCTCTGTCATCGATCGGTATTACACTCGATGGTATAAAACAGGTAACTTATTAGCTAACTAGACATATTTTAGCTAACGTAACCAGTGTTCACCACTGACACTGGGTGTCGACATGAGACCAACACGTGTGTTTTGGCTTTGGGTATGGTAGCTAGCCTGACAGCTTTTGCGATGTATTTTCATAGAATTTGCAGTTGACTAATTTCTTTAAGAACTGGCTGGTCCCAAAAACCTCAAATCCGTATCCCTCCTTGTCCATGGTTGAGGACCACTGGCGATTTTTTTTTATGAATGAATAAAGTTGTAACGAACGATGTATTCTTCTTTGTGCTTAGATATCAAGGGCAAGGATTGTGAAGACCAGTGCGTTCTTCAGCATTCAAACAGGTAGCTGGCTAAGATAATGTGTTCATTTCCTACTTAAAATTGCCAATGTGCAGCTCATAAACAAAACTGCAGCTCATCAACGCGTTACTTTGGGACACAACACTCCCGATGTTGTCCCAAAGCTAATCAACAATTTGCTTTGCTACCTCCACAGACAACATTATTTATTTTCTGTAAATTTAAACATGGCGCTAATGTGTTCCTGTGGATCTCTTTTGACAGAATCTGTGTCATCACCCTGGCAGAGAGTCACCCTATCCTTCAGAACGGGAGGTCAATCAAGAGCATCAACTATCAGATCAGCGCTGGCTGCAGTCGCCTGCATAACAGAGTGTCTGGAAAGTCAAAGAGAGTATGTACCAATGTTTATAATTCCTGGTTTTGAAGATGCTGTGTTTTGGCCATGGAGAGGTTTTGAATCAATGGGTTGGCCATATTGGCACTCTTCAGAAAAGTAGTCCTCTATATTTAATTAAAATGTAGGCTATTTAATGTATTTATTTATTTTTATAGTGGGGAGGGTAACATTAGTACCAAAAAAAAAAACTTTAAGGAAAGTGTTTTAATATACACTTTCATTTAGCATTTAAAAAAAAATGTTTAGCTCACCTATAATTTAAAAGTATGCAATAGAATAAACATGGCCCCAAAAAGTGCTGAGCGATTAGTGCTTCTTGAGGTCTGTTCGGTTTTGATTATTTAGGTTGAATGCTGTAACAATACAGAATAAAACAATTAACCAACAATTAACTGCTTATCACTTATTAACCATAAATATCTTAAAAATTAACCAACAATTAACTGCTTATCACTTATTAACCATAAATATTTTAAAGTAAATTAATGTAAATAAATTAAGTTGTGTATATTACATTTTTTATTTTATAACTTTATTTAATTCCAAGTCATCATCTCATCTCTATAGAGCTGCTGCCTGACAAAATCAAAATTTTTGTAGTTCTTCAAAGGTAATAAGGCATACTTTTATGACTGCTGAATACCAACTATCATTCACTTAGATCATGTATTTTCAGGTAGAGGTGCCTTGCGAAGCAACAGCTGCTCTCTATATCCCCTCGCAATTGCCATTCTGCTCTCCAGGCTGCAGCACACTAACCTAATGTAGCAGGCCGGACAAGTAGATGCACAATGGATTATGGGTATTGTAGTTAATTACCAAGTTATGTGCGTTAATATTGGCCTGTTGGAAACAACAACTCCCTCGGACATCTCACAGTTCAGGCTGGATCTGATTTATCTCTTGAGAAACTGAAATGTGAGCATCGAGCTCACATAAAAAAATAGAATTCAAATGAATGAACCTACTTTTCAATTAATCGATCAGCACTACTAAAAACAAATGTAGACATTAGTAAATGTCTTCTATAGTTAAATATTTTTTACAATGGTGTGGGAGTGCCAAGTTGGAGGTGTGGTGGCGTCAAAACAAATCATTGGTATGTACTGCTAAAACTGAAGTGATGTTTTGTTGTTGTTGTTAATATAGTCTGGTATATTATTACATTTTAGTCATTTAGCAGACACTCTGCAACTTACAGAAGAAATTAGGGTGAATTGCCTTGAGCAAGGGTACAGACTTTTCACCTAGTCTGCATCAGGATTTGAACTAGCGACCTTTCGGTTACTGGCCCAAAGCTACCTGCCGTAAGGATACTCTGCCATATTAGGACTATTATTATATTTTACACTACTATTACATATACTGTGGTATTGACATCCTTTGATTTTCTGACTTGTGATGGTCAAACTAACACGTGTCTTCTTCATTTCCAGGGAGGACAGTTCCTCACAGAGTTTGCTCCTTTGTGTAGAATAACATGTACAGATGGTGTGGAGTACACCATTTACAGGTCATTACAACCTTTGCTGCTCTTGTATTATGATTTTCACCTCTGCAGATAATCTACCCTTTATGGTTAGTGCCAGTCACTACTCTAAGATCTTTTTAAATTAGCCTGAATTATAATCCTGGTTAATCTTTTCAGCTGCATAAGGGGTCGGCTATTGGAGGTCAATGAGGATATTCTTGAAAGACCAGAACTTTTACTGGGAAAGGTGAGAAACATTTCCATAAGCTTCATACCAGTTAAAATACATTTTTGGTCAATCTAATGTTCTCCATTTACATATACCCCATTGAGATGGTAAATCACATTACCATTAACATGGCTAACTGTCCTACCTGTCTTTCATGTGTATTTGACCAGCCTTCCACTGAGGGATACATTGCGGTCATCCTCCCTAAAATAGAGGAGAGCAAGACGGTCACTAATGGTCTCCTTAGCAGAGAGGAGTACGAGAGCGTTGTCTCTAAACGGACCAAAAGCACCCAGCCAGAGCCACAGCCGGAGCCACAGCCAGAGCCAGAGCCATGCTGAGGAATGAGGTCACAGGGACTCCTCACACTCTCCTCAGCCCAGCTGGAGTGACCTTTCCTGGGGCAGCTCTGTTGGAGGGGGTCCCTCGTCTCAGGCCCAGCCAGACCTAGGTACTTACATCACAGCATAGTGCCTGTCCAGATATGGACTTATGCCCGTGGTGGATGACAGTGCAGATATCTGGGGTGCTGGAGGTAATGCACTGTGCCTTTAAGTTCTCTAGCCTCTACCTTACCTGTAGGCAGTCCAGGGCAAATACTGTTTTGTTTGCTTTGATGTAACATGAAGAAATTCAGAGCCAGTTAAGTTTTATGAGATACCTTTTTTAAAATGTTTTGCTCTTTATTATGATCGTTGATGGAACTTGACATTTATTTTCAAAGGAGGAAGTCTAAGATAATTCCATTATGTCAGTTATTAAGTGACTATGTACCAAATAAGCCCGCGTTTTTGTTCTGTTAGAAAAATATGTATTTTTTGTTTACTGTACATACCTTAATAAATGACACAATCAAACCTGTTTTAAGAAAAATAATGTTTATTTAGATTTGTGTTCTGTTTATCAGTCATTCAACTGTCAAAAGGATAGATGGTCTAAAAGTACATCTGTTTCTGCACATCTGTGGTTTCTTTACTCAACAGAAGATGACATTAGCTACAGCCATACACAATCAACTCTAAAGCTTTATATGGTTATGCAGTCTTCACACTAACCATTCAGGTTTAGTAGTACCAGAATCGTCACCTCAGTGGCTATAGCTACAGGTAACTGCCAAAATAAAGGAAACGCCAACATAGTGTCTTAATGGGCCACCACGAGCCGCCAAAACAGCTTCAGTTCACCTTGGCATAGTGTCTGGAACTCTATTGGAGGGATGCGACACCATTCCTCCACTAGAAATTCCATAATTTTGTGTTTTGTTAATGGTAGTGTCGCTCCAAAATCTCCCATAAGTGTTCAATTGGGTGGAGATCTGGTGAATTTAAAATATATATATATATTTTTTTTAAACCTTTTATTTAACTAGGCAAGTCAGTTAAGAACAAATTCTTATTTTCAATGACGGCCTAGGAACAGTGGGTTAACTGCCTGTTCAGGGGCAGAACAACAGATTTGTACCTTGTCAGCTTTAAAGGGTGTGAGACACACACACCCCTTAAACCCCCTGTGCTCCTTTGAGACCCCTCTTATAAAGTCACAGATCTCTTCTAGCCATGGTAGCCAAAATACTGGGCAACTGGGTGTTTTTATAAATATCCCTAAGCATGATGGGAAGTTAATTACTTTATCAACTCAGGAACCACACATGTGTGGAGGCACCTGCTTTCAATAGAGTTTGTATCTGACTTTTACTCAAGTGTTTCCTTTATTTTGGCAGTTACCTGTATATATCTGTGCTTCAAGTACCATAATAATACACAATAGCCCACAAGGCAGTCTTAGCCTGCATCCCAAATGACACCATTTTCTAGTGTTTTCCAAACTAGGGGTCACGAGAGAAACTGGAAAAAAAGAAAATAAATTGCGCTTGGTTCATAGAACAGGGGTCACATCAGTAACAGTAACTTCCGGTAGCCACTAGATGCAGTTATAATAATGTTTCTGTTTTCTTCCTACAGATGTGGCTCAGTCTTTTGAATGGTTTAAGCTATAAAATATTATGACCCCATCACTGAAAGATGAGACTCTCAGGAACACCTACAATGCCCACAAGCCACACAGGACTAATTAGAACAGGCACTACATCAGGGAGGAAAATAACATGTTCTTCTCTACACAGAAGATGCACTTCAGTCACTTCAAACCATTCTTTAGATTGAAATACTGTCAAAGGTAGTGTCAGACTGATTTGTAATACTGTCGTTGCCCCAATTAAAAAAGTAAACAGACATTGATTACATACATCAAAATTCTGACCAAAATGGGGTCGCGGGCCAAAATATTTTGCGAAACTAGGTGCACTACTTTTGACCAGAGACCTATGAGCGCTGGTCAAAAGTAGTGCACTGAATAGGGTGCCATTTGGGACATAACCTTAATTACAAGTACACTTCATAAGGAACAGCTACTAAACCACAGTTGATTTGACTCATGCGCTAGGCCAGCAATCTTTTACATGTCTTCTGAAAAATGCATAAAACAGTATACCACAAACACTGAATGTGATTCAATACTCTAAAGACAGTAGAAAGTCAATTGGATAAAATTGTCTCCGCCTCTGCTGAAATGGAGCAATAATAAGAGCCTTATTTTTCAGTCTATTAGCAAGCCAAGTGTCATAATACCCTGATTAAACCATCCATTTACTCTCTTATTTGGCATCAAAGTGAGAGCATTGATTTCACTCAATAATTACTAAACCATGATGGGATTTGGTTGGCGTACAACAGTGAGAGAAACAGCAGAAAGCTGGTCTGCTACCAGATCTGTTTGGGCTGTCCTGCCAACTCCTCATGACAATGGCCATAGGAGTTGATAAGACAGCCAAAACTGATCTGGGACCAGGCAATCAGAAAGCTGGTTTAACAGCCCAAATCACAGGGATTGATAAAAGGAGATTAAAAGACCTGTCAGGTGATGGCATCATGCACTGGCGATGGATTTCATTACAGCATATTTTTTTAAAAATATTTGTTCTTACATCTGCTGTATTTGGCTGAGATGTGCTACAGGTAACAGTTACACCACAAAGCAAATGGGCTGATTACACTGACAGAGGCGCGTGTGAGTGGTGGGTAAACTGCCATTATGTCTGCGTGAGTGACGTTTCATGTATGTCGCCCCCTGGTGGTCGACAATGGTACGCTCCAACTCTGATAGGTGATACAGGTTAGGGATCAAAGGTCGCTGGACTGGACTACTTGCTCTCCAGGAAGGTGAGGTTGGCCATATGCTGCTCAAGGGATTTGACCCCGAAGCCGTTGCTGTTCTTGCCGTTGAGCACGTCGTCTTTGACGGCCGTGGACGACTGCCTGTCCCTCCAGCTTTGTGGAGAACCCAGACTGCTTCTCTCTGACTTATACTGGACACACAGACACAGGATAAGGTAGAGTAATAAAACATTGGAAAATGACCACCATTGATATATTCATCTGTACTTTAAAAAAAGTGTACTCAAACCCCAGTAAACATTGCTAAGAGGGTGCACTTGAACCACTTGGTAGATGAGCTGATGTCAACTGTGACCTCTCACCTTTCTGACAATCTTGTTACAGACTGGCAGGAGGTAGATCACCACAGTAATGATGGCTCTAGTGTTCTGAATGGAGGAATCCACCTAGAGACAGACAGAGAAAGATTTCAAAAACATGTCAAGGATGGTGGTCTGATAGAATGTAATAATTATGATTACAACATAAAGATATAGATAATGGTAAAACAAATAATGGTATGTATACATGGAAAAGCTGATGTATACATGGGACACTAGTAAGAATCTAAGAATTGCCATCTAAGTTGTCTCACTACAGAGTGTTTCTAAACCTCTCACTACAGAGTGTTTCTAAACCTCTCACTACAGTGTTTCTAAACCTCTCACTACAGTGTTTCTAAACCTCTCACTACAGAGTGTTTCTAAACCTCTCACTACAGTGTTTCTAAACCTCTCACTACAGTGTTTCTAAACCTCTCACTACAGAGTGTTTCTAAACGTCTCACTACAGTGTTTCTAAACCTCTCACTACAGAGTGTTTCTAAACCTCTCACTACAGAGTGTTTCTAAACCTCTCACTACAGAGTGTTTCTAAACCTCTCACTACAGAGTGTTTCTAAACCTCTCACTACAGAGTGTTTCTAAACCTCTCACTACAGAGTGTTTCTAAACCTCTCACTACAGAGTGTTTCTAAACCTCTCACTACAGAGTGTTTCTAAACCTCTCACTACAGAGTGTTTCTAAACCTCTCACTACAGAGTGTTTCTAAACCTCTCACTACAGAGTGTTTCTAAACCTCTCACTACAGAGTGTTTCTAAACCTCTCACTACAGAGTGTTTCTAAACCTCTCACTACAGAGTGTTTCTAAACCTCTCACTACAGAGTGTTTCTAAACCTCTCACTACAGTGTTTCTAAACCTCTCACTACAGTGTTTCTAAACCTCTCACTACAGAGTGTTTCTAAACCTCTCACTACAGAGTGTTTCTAAAACTCTCACTACAGAGTGTTTCTAAACCTCTCACTACAGAGTGTTTCTAAACCTCTCACTACAGAGTGTTTCTAAACCTCTCACTACAGAGTGTTTCTAAACCTCTCACTACAGAGTGTTTCTAAACCTCTCACTACAGAGTGTTTCTAAACCTCTCACTACAGAGTGTTTCTAAACCTCTCACTACAGAGTGTTTCTAAACCTCTCACTACAGAGTGTTTCTAAACCTCTCACTACAGAGTGTTTCTAAACCTCTCACTACAGAGTGTTTCTAAACCTTTCACTACAGTGTTTCTAAACCTCTCACTACAGTGTTTCTAAACCTTTCACTACAGTGTTTCTAAACCTCTCACTACAGAGTGTTTCTAAACCTCTCACTACAGTGTTTCTAAACCTCTCACTACAGAGTGTTTCTAAACGTCTCACTACAGAGTGTTTCTAAACCTCTCACTACAGAGTGTTTCTAAACCTCTCACTACAGAGTGTTTCTAAACGTCTCACTAGAGTGTTTCTAAACCTCTCACTACAGAGTGTTTCTAAACCTCTCACTACAGAGTGTTTCTAAACCTCTCACTACAGAGTGTTTCTAAACCTCTCACTACAGAGTGTTTCTAAACCTCTCACTACAGAGTGTTTCTAAACGTCTCACTACAGAGTGTTTCTAAACCTCTCACTACAGAGTGTTTCTAAACCTCTCACTACAGAGTGTTTCTAAACGTCTCACTACAGTGTTTCTAAACCTCTCACTACAGAGTGTTTCTAAACCTCTCACTACAGAGTGTTTCTAAACCTCTCACTACAGAGTGTTTCTAAACCTCTCACTACAGAGTGTTTCTAAACCTCTCACTACAGAGTGTTTCTAAACCTCTCACTACAGAGTGTTTCTAAACCTCTCACTACAGAGTGTTTCTAAACCTCTCACTACAGTGTTTCTAAACCTCTCACTACAGAGTGTTTCTAAACCTCTCACTACAGAGTGTTTCTAAACCTCTCACTACAGAGTGTTTCTAAACCTCTCACTACAGTGTTTCTAAACCTCTCACTACAGAGTGTTTCTAAACCTCTCACTACAGAGTGTTTCTAAACCTCTCACTACAGTGTTTCTAAACCTCTCACTACAGAGTGTTTCTAAACCTCTCACTACAGAGTGTTTCTAAACCTCTCACTACAGAGTGTTTCTAAACCTCTCACTACAGAGTGTTTCTAAACGTCTCACTACAGTGTTTCTAAACCTCTCACTACAGAGTGTTTCTAAACCTCTCACTACAGAGTGTTTCTAAACCTCTCACTACAGAGTGTTTCTAAACCTCTCACTACAGAGTGTTTCTAAACCTCTCACTACAGAGTGTTTCTAAACCTCTCACTACAGAGTGTTTCTAAACCTCTCACTACAGAGTGTTTCTAAACGTCTCACTACAGAGTGTTTCTAAACCTCTCACTACAGAGTGTTTCTAAACCTCTCACTACAGAGTGCTTCTAAACCTCTCACTACAGAGTGTTTCTAAACGTCTCACTACACAGTGTTTCTAAACCTCTCACTACAGAGTGTTTCTAAACCTCTCACTACAGAGTGTTTCTAAACCTCTCACTACAGAGTGTTTCTAAACCTCTCACTACAGTGTTTCTAAACCTCTCACTACAGAGTGTTTCTAAACCTCTCACTACAGAGTGTTTCTAAACCTCTCACTACAGAGTGTTTCTAAACCTCTCACTACAGAGTGTTTCTAAACCTCTCACTACAGAGTGTTTCTAAACCTCTCACTACAGAGTGTTTCTAAACCTCTCACTACAGAGTGTTTCTAAACCTCTCACTACAGAGTGTTTCTAAACCTCTCACTACAGAGTGTTTCTAAACCTCTCACTACAGAGTGTTTCTAAACCTCTCACTACAGAGTGTTTCTAAACCAACACTAGACACACCAAACACACACAACCTCCATCTCCTGCTCCATTTAAAAATACTTTTCAGCAATGACCTTTGCCTGATTAAAACACCCTTAATTCCCTTGTGACAGACAGAGTGGACCGATCTGTCTGGCTAATGACAACTTGAGGGGAAAGCCAATGCCAATCTAACAGATCCACATTAATCAGAGAAGCCCAATGGTTGTGTCCCAAATGGCACCCTATTCCCAACATAATGCACTACTTTTGACCAGAATCCTATGGGCCCTGTTCAAAGCAGTGCACACTATATAGGGAATAGGATGCCATTTGGGATGTACACCATGTTATTCTCTATTCTCTCATCCTGATTGTAACCTTTCCCATTAGTACAAGGTGACCATTGTCAGTTCATCACTGTCCAGAAGATTTTAAGAGGTTCATTAAGCTCAGTGTCATTATAGGGTTTAATTATACAATAATGTTTTTATGATTGACCTCTGTCTGTAAAGCAGTAACAAATGTTTGCCCAATGCTGCCAATGCTGTATTAAGAATGGGTTGACTGTCTCTTATCATTGCAGTTCATCAATACTCCTTTGCCAGGTTTCTTTTCAGTGCATTCTCTCACGCTCCCTATAACCATGGCCATGTCTGAATACCCATACTTGCGTTCTAAATAGTAGGCATTTTAGTTATGCGAAAAAGTTAGTTTTATAGTATGTGCATTTTAGAACATTTTGTACACTTTAAATGCCAGGATGTCGTACTGTATTTTGAGACACGTGTGTATGACAACAGCTGATAATCAGCTGAAGGGACGCGCTGTACCAAAACGAACGAATGGCGGGAATCAACACAATTTTGTATTTTTTTTATTTCTCCTGTATTTAACCAGGTAGGCTAGTTGAGAACAAATTCTCATTTACAACTGCGACCTGGCCAAGATAAAGCAAAGCAGTTTGACACAAACAACAACACAGAGTTACACATGGAATAAACAAACATACAATCAATAATACAGTAGAAAAATATATATACAGCATGTATAAATGAGGATAAAAGAGGTAAGGAAATAGGCCATGGTGGCGAAGTAATTACAATATAGCAATTAAATACTGGAATGGTAGGATGTGCAGAAGATGAATCTGCAAGTTGAGATACTGGTGTGAAAAGGAGCAAGATAAATGAATAAATAAATAAATAAAGTATGGGGATGAGGTAGATTGGATGGGCTATTTACAGATGAGCTATGTACAGGTGCAGTGATCTGTGAGCTGCTCTGACAGCTGGTGCTTAAAGCTAGTGAGGGAGGTAAGAGTCTCCAGCTTTAGTAATTTTTGCAGTTCGTTCCAGTCATTGGCAGCAGAGAACTGGAAGGAGAGGCGGCCAAAGGAAGAATTGGCTTTGGAGGTGACCAGTGAAGTATACCTGCTGGAGCGCTTGCTACGGGTGGGTGCTGCTATGGTGACCAGTGAGCTGAGATAAGGTGGGGCTTTACCTAGCAGAGACTTGTAGATGACCTGGAGCCAGTGGATTTGGCAATGAGTATGAAGCGAGAGCCAGCCAACGAGAGCGTACAGGTCACAGTGGTGGATAGTAAATGGGTTTTGGTGACAAAACGGATGGCACTGTGATAGACTGCATCCAATTTGTTGAGTAGAGTGTTGGAGGCTATTTTGTAAATTACATCGCCAAAGTCGAGGATCGGTAGGATGGTCAGTTTTACGAGGGTATGTTTGGCAGCATGAGTGAAGTATGCTTTGTTGCGAAATAGGAAGCCAATTCTAGATTTAATTTTGGATTGGAGATGTTTAATGTGAGTCTGGAAGGAGAGTTTACAGTCTAACCAGACACCTAGGTATTTGTAGTTGCCCACATATTCTAAGTCAGAACCGTCCAGAGTAGTGATGCTGGACGGGTGGGCACTTGTGGGCAGAGATCAGTTGAAGAGCATACATTTAGTTTTACTTGCATTTAAGAGCAGTTGGATGCCACGGAAGGAGAGTTGTATGGCATTGAAGCTCGTCTGGAGGTTTGTTAACACAGTGTCTAAAGAAAGGCCAGAGGTATACAGAATGGTGTCGTCTGCGTAGAGGTGGATCAAAGAATCACCAGCAGCAAGAGCGACATCATTGATGTATACAGAGAAGAGAGTCGGCCCGAGAATTGAACCCTGTGGCACCCCCATAGAGACTGCCAGAGGTCCAGACAACAGGCCCTCCGAATTGACACACTGAACTCTATCAGAGAAGTAGTTGATGAACCAGGCGAGGCAGTCATTTGAGAAACCAAGGCTGCTGAGTCTGCCAATAAGAATGTTGTAATTGACAAAGTCGAAAGCCTTAGCCAGGTCGATGAATACGGCTGCACAGTAATGTCTCTCATCGATGGCGGTTATGATATCGTTTAGGACCTTGAACGTGGCTGAGGTGCACCTATGACCAGCTCTGAAACCAGATTGCATAGCGGAGAAGGTACGGTGGGATTCAAAATGGTCGGTAATCTGTTTGTTAACTTGGCTTTCGAAGACCTTAGAAAGGCAGGGTAGAATAGATATAGGTCTGTAGCAGTTTGGGTCTAGAGTGTCTCCCTCTTTGAAGAGGAGGATGACCGCGGCAGCTTTTCAATCTATGGGAATCTCAGACGATACGAAAGAGAGGTTGAACAGGCTAGTAATAGGGGTTGCAACAATTTCGGCAGATCATTTTAGAAAAAGAGAGGGTCTAGATTGTCTAGCCCGGCTGATTTGTACGGGTCTAGATTTTGCAGCTCTTTCAGAACATCAGCTATCTGGATTTGGGTGAAGGGGAAGTGGGGGAGGTTTGGGCGAGTCGCTGTGGGGGGTGGAGGGCTGTTGATCGGGGTAGGGGTAGCCAGGTGGAAAGCATGGCCAGCCGTAGAAAAACACTTATTGCAATTCTCAATTACTGTGGATTTATCTGTGCTGACAGTGTTTCCTAGCCTTAGTGCAGTGGGCAGCTGGGAGGAGGTGCTCTTATTCTTCATGGACTTTACAGTGTCCCAGAACTTTTTTGAGTTTGTGCCACAGGATGCAAATTTCTGCTTGAAAAAGCTAGCCTTAGCTTTCCTAACTGCCTGTGTATATTTGTTCCAAACTTCCCTGAAAAGATGCATTTCACGGGGGATGTTCGATGCTAATGCAGAACGCCACAGGATGTTTTTGTGCTGGTCAAGGGCAGACAGGTCTCTAGTGAACCAAGGGCTATATCTGTTCCTGGTTCTACATTTTTTTGAATGGGGCATGCTTATTTAAGATGGCGAGGAAGGCACTTTTAAAGAATAACCAGGCATCCTCCACTGACGGGATGAGGTCAATATCCTTCCAGGATACCCGTGCCAGGTCGACTAGAAAAGCCTGCTCGCTGAAGTGTTTTAGGGAGCATTTGACAGTGATGAGGGGTGGTCGTTTGACCGCAGACCCATTACGGATGCAGGCAATGAGGCAGTGATCTCTGAGATCTTGGTTGAAAACAGCAGAGGGGGAGGGCAAGTTGGTTAGGATGATATCTATGAGGGTGCCCATGTTTACGGATTTGGTGGTTGTACCTGGTGGGTTCATTGATAATTTGTGTGAGATTGAGGGCATCAAGCTTAGATTGCGCATTAGATGACACATTCTCTGTAGGATGGGCCTTGTATGCTGATATTTGTTGCTTACCACATTTGTTTTTTACTAAACAGTACGTTCTAAACCGTATGTAGTACAATTAGTATACACAGTATGCAGTTTAAGTGAGTAGTAGGCAAGCTAGATTTTGGACAATGGTTTATTTCAAAATGGTAGAACCCTATTATAGTCATGTGCTCTCCTGGCAATATTTGTATTGTATTCTGTATGACAAATCTAATGAATAAACTAATTCTTGGCAGACTATTGTAACATAGAACTTAAATAAAAGTGGATTTCATTACAAAAACAAATCCAGTCATTGACAACAACACCATAGTTCAACATATTATGTACAGCTAGTATATCAATAATAGTAATCAATCAATCAATCAAATGTATTTATAAAGCCTGTATTTATAGTACCTTCTGGAAGGTGGCAGTCTTGCCCTGTACCGGCGTCCTCACCCCCATCTGCAGCTGCTGGCATAAGCCCATAAGCTTCTCCATCTCCGACAGCACTACCACCTTCTCTTCATCCATCAGCTGTTGAAGAGGGATCAGGAGAGAAATATTTAGTATATCAAAACACAAGTCAAAATTTGATGACAAAATAAAGACATTAAGTTATATGAAAATAAAAGTACAAATGTGATCACCAAAAATGAAATGTAGTTTTAGAAAAAAGTGAAAATGTGATCATAAAGACACATCTAGTTATATAAAAATACAGGTAAAAATGTGATCACAAAAATAAAAAAGCACAGCAAAGGTATAGGAGGTTAGGATGGAGTAGATGCATTCAAATCTAACAGTGCCTAAAGTCTCTTATTTGGGCCAAAAAAAGTGAATGATATTATTGTACATTAGAATAGATCTCTGTAGTACCATTCACATCCTCTGGTAATAATACTGATAAAAGTGTTTCAATTGAAAACATTAAGGCTAATTAGCATAAATAACTTGTGCAGCTGCACAAGCCTGCTTCATTCCAGAGTGGTGGGGAATCGATTAGCCAATGTTTGTTTGAAGTAATTAATCAAAGGCTGCTGAGCTGAAGTGCTGGATGTGTTGATTATGTATTAGTAGTTTGTGTGTGTGTGTGCATATGCACATTTGCCTGCACACGTGTGTGCGTGTGTGTATTAGTGTTTGGGTGCCCTCTCCAGAGAATAGGGTTAGCCAATGCTGATAACCACATTGCCACTTTCCCCAGAGACGGATGGCAGTCATTAATGTCTGTCAGAGGGGGGCATTTAATTAAACTCCAGGACCTGGGCACTTTGGAGAGAGGGAGGCATGCTAACTTGTTTCTTTGATTTGAGTACAGAGGAAACTGAAACTGGTTAACAGGATTAATTTCCTGCCCTGTGTATGTGATTTACAGTCGTGCAGTAGGCTACCTGGGTGGAGAATCAAATCAAATGTTATTTGTCACGTGCTGAATACAACTGGTGTAGACTTGACCGTGAAATGCTTGTTTACGAGCCCTTCCCAACGATGCAGAGTAACATAAGAGGAAATAGTAACACAAGCAATAAAATTACTTGCAAGAATGGAGGTACACTGAACAAAAATATAAACGCAACATGTGTTGATCCCGTGTTTCATGAGCTGAAATAAAAGATCCCAAAAATGCACACAAAGCTTATTTCTCTCAAATTGTGTAAAAATGTGTTTACATCCCTGTTAGTGAGCATTTATCCTTTGCCAAGATAATCCATCCAACTGACAGGTGTGGCATATTATAAGATGATTAAACCTCATGATCATTACACAGATTCACCTTGTGCTGGGGATAATAAAAGGCCACTCTAAAATGTGCAGCTTTGTCACACAATGCCACAGATTGCTGCAGTCAGATGCAATTGGCACGCTGACTGCAGGAATATCCACCAGAGCTGTTTCCATATAATTTAATGTTAATTTCTCTACCATAAGCCAACTCAAATGTCGTTTTAGAGAATTTGGCAGGACATGCAACCGGCCTCACAACCGCAGACCACGTGTAACCACGCCAGCCCAGGACCTCTGGCTTCTTCACCTACGGGATTGTCTGAGAACAGCCACCTGAACTGATTAAACTGTGGGTTTGCACAACCAAATCATTTCTGCACAAACTGTCAGAAACTGTCTCAGGGAAGCTCATCTGCATGCTCGTTATCCTCACCGGGGTCTTGACCTGACTACAGTTCGGCTTACCGTCGACGGCCAACGGGCCGCTGGAGAAGTGTGCTCTTCATGGATGAATCCCGGTTTCAACTGTACCGGGCAGATGGCAGATCTGGCGTTGTGTGGGCAAGTGGTTTGCTGATGTCAATGTTGTGAACAGTGTGCCCCATGATGGCATGATAATGTGCAGCTTCATGTCACAAGGATCTGTACACAATTCCTGGAAACTGAAAATATCCCAGTTCTTCCATGGCCTACATACTCAGACATGTCACACATTCAGCTTGTTTGTGATGCTCTGGATCGATGTGCACGACAGCATGTTCCAGTTTCTGCAAATATCCATCAACTTCGCACAGCCATTGAAGAGGAGGGGACAACATTCCACAGGCCACAATCAACAGCCTGATTAAATCTACAGTGCCTTGCGAAAGTATTCGGCCCCCTTGAACTTTGCGACCTTTTGCCACATTTCAGGCTTCAAACATAAAGATATAAAACTGTATTTTTTTGTGAAGAATCAACAACAAGTGGGACACAATCATGAAGTGGAACGACATTTATTGGATATTTCAAACTTTAACAAATCAAAAACTGAAAAATTGGGCGTGCAAAATTATTCAGCCCCTTTACTTTCAGTGCAGCAAACTCTCTCCAGAAGTTCAGTGAGGATCTCTGAATGATCCAATGTTGACCTAAATGACTAATGATGATAAATACAATCCACCTGTGTGTAATCAAGTCTCCGTATCAATGCACCTGCACTGTGATAGTCTCAGAGGTCCGTTAAAAGCGCAGAGAGCATCATGAAGAACAAGGAACACACCAGGCAGGTCCGAGATACTGTTGTGAAGAAGTTTAAAGCAGGATTTGGATACAAAAAGATTTCCCAAGCTTTAAACATCCCAAGGAGCACTGTGCAAGCGATAATATTGAAATGGAAGGAGTATCAGACCACTGCAAATCTACCAAGACCTGGCCGTCCCTCTAAACTTTCAGCTCATACAAGGAGAAGACTGATCAGAGATGCAGCCAAGAGGCCCATGATCACTCTGGATGAACTGCAGAGATCTACAGCTGAGGTGGGAGACTCTGTCCATAGGACAACAATCAGTCATATATTGCACAAATCTGGCCTTTATGGAAGAGTGGCAAGAAGAAAGCCATTTCTTAAAGATATCCATAAAAAGTGTTGTTTAAAGTTTGCCACAAGCCACCTGGGAGACACCAAACATGTGGAAGAAGGTGCTCTGGTCAGATCAAACCAAAATTGAACTTTTTGGCAACAATGCAAAACGTTATGTTTGGCGTAAAAGCAACACAGCTGAACACACCATCCCCACTGTCAAACATGGTGGTGGCAGCATCATGGTTTGGGCCTGCTTTTCTTCAGCAGGGACAGGGAAGATGGTTAAAATTGATGGGAAGATGGATGGAGCCAAATACAGGACCATTCTGGAAGAAAACCTGATGGAGTCTGCAAAAGACCTGAGACTGGGACGGAGATTTGTCTTCCAACAAGACAATGATCCAAAACATAAAGCAAAATCTACAATGGAATGGTTAAAAAATAAACATATCCAGGTGTTAGAATGGCCAAGTCAAAGTCCAGACCTAAATCCTATCGAGAATCTGTGGAAAGAACTGAAAACTGCTGTTCACAAATGCTCTCCATCCAACCTCACTGAGCTCGAGCTGTTTTGCAAGGAGGAATGGGAAAAGATTTCAGTCTCTCGATGTGCAAAACTGATAGAGACATACCCCAAGCGACTTACAGCTGTAATCGCAGCAAAAGATGGCGCTACAAAGTATTAACTTAAGGGGGCTGAATAATTTTGCACGTCCAATTTTTCAGTTTTTGATTTGTTAAAAAAGTTTGAAATATCCAATCAATGTCGTTCCACTTCATGATTGTGTCCCACTTGTTGTTGATTCTTCACAAAAAAATACAGTTTTATATCTTTATGTTTGAAGCCTGAAATGTGGCAAAAGGTCGCAAAGTTCAAGGGGGCCGAATACTTTCGCAAGGCACTGTATGTGAAATAGATGAGTCACACTGCATGGGGAAAATGGTGGTCACAACAGATACAGACTGCTTTTCTGATCCACGCCCCTACCTTTTTTGTAAAGTATCTGTGACCAACATATGCATATCTGTATTCCCAGTCATGTGAAATCCATAGATTTCAATTGACTGATTTTCTTATATGAACTATAACTCAGTAAAATCTCTGAAATTGTTGCATGTTGCGTTTATATTTTGGTTCAATATATACAGGGAGTACCAGTACCAGATCAATGTGCAGAGGTACGAGGTACTTGAGGTAGATATGTACATAAAGGCAGGGTAAAGTGACTAGACATCAGGATAGATAATAATAAGGTATTTAAGGTAGATATGTACATAAAGGCAGAGTAAAGGGACTAGACATCAGGATAGATAATAATAAGGTATTTAAGGTAGATATGTACATAAAGGCAGGGTAAAGGGACAGGATCAGGATAGATAATAATAAGGTATTTGAGGTAGATATGTACATAAAGGCAGGGTAAAGTGACTAGACATCAGGATAGATAATAATAAGGTATTTAAGGTAGATATGTACATAAAGGCAGGGTAAAGTGACTAGACATCAGGATAGATAATAATAAGGTATTTGAGGTAGATATGTACATAAAGGCAGGGTAAAGGGACTAGACATCAGGATAGATAATAATAAGGTATTTGAGGTAGATATGTACATAAAGGCAGGGTAAAGTGACTAGACATCAGGATAGATAATAATAAGGTATTTAAGGTAGATATGTACATAAAGGCAGAGTAAAGGGACAGGATCAGGATAGATAATAATAAGGTATTTAAGGTAGATATGTACATAAAGGCAGAGTAAAGGGACTAGACATCAGGATAGATAATAATAAGGTATTTAAGGTAGATATGTACATAAAGGCAGGGTAAAGTGACAGGATCAGGATAGATAATAATAAGGTATTTAAGGTAGATATGTACATGAAGGCAGGGTAAAGGCACAGGATCAGGATAGATAATAATAAGGTATTTGAGGTAGATATGTACATAAAGGCAGGGTAAAGTGACTAGACATCAGGATAGATAATAATAAGGTATTTGAGGTAGATATGTACATAAAGGCAGGGTAAAGTGACTAGACGTCAGGATAGATAATAATAAGGTATTTAAGGTAGATATGTACATAAAGGCAGGGTAAAGTGACTACTCATCAGGATAGATAATAATAAGGTATTTGAGGTAGATATGTACATAAAGGCAGGGTAAAGTGACTAGACATCAGGATAGATAATAATAAGGTATTTAAGGTACATATGTACATAAAGGCAGAGTAAAGGGACAGGATCAGGATAGATAATAATAAGGTATTTAAGGTAGATATGTACATAAAGGCAGGGTAAAGGGACAGGATCAGGATAGATAATAATAAGGTATTTAAGGTAGATATGTACATAAAGGCAGGGTAAAGTGACTGCATCAGGATAGATAATAATAAGGTATTTGAGGTAGATATGTACATAAAGGCAGGGTAAAGTGACTGCATCAGGATAGATAATAATAAGGTATTTGAGGTAGATATGTACATAAAGGCAGAGTAAAGGGACTAGACATCAGGATAGATAATAATAAGGTATTTAAGGTAGATATGTACATAAAGGCAGGGTAAAGGGACTAGACATCAGGATAGATAAGGTATTTGAGGTAGATATGTACATAAAGGCAGGGTAAAGGGACTAGACATCAGGATAGATAATAATAAGGTATTTGAGGTAGATATGTACATAAAGGCAGGGTAAAGTGACTAGGCATCAGGATAGATAATAATAAGGTATTTAAGGTAGATATGTACATAAAGGCAGGGTAAAGTGACTAGGCATCAGGATAGATAATAATAAGGTATTTAAGGTAGATATGTACATAAAGACAGAGTAAAGGGACTAGACATCAGGATAGATAAGGTATTTGAGGTAGATATGTACATAAAGGCAGGGTAAAGGGACAGGATCAGGATAGATAATAATAAGGTATTTGAGGTAGATATGTACATAAAGGCAGGGTAAAGTGACTAGACATCAGGATAGATAATAATAAGGTATTTAAGGTAGATATGTACATAAAGGCAGGGTAAAGGGACTAGACATCAGGATAGATAAGGTATTTGAGGTAGATATGTACATAAAGGCAGGGTAAAGGGACTAGACATCAGGATAGATAATAATAAGGTATTTGAGGTAGATATGTACATAAAGGCAGGGTAAAGTGACTAGGCATCAGGATAGATAATAATAAGGTATTTAAGGTAGATATGTACATAAAGGCAGGGTAAAGGGACAGGATCAGGATAGATAATAATAAGGTATTTAAGGTAGATATGTACATAAAGACAGAGTAAAGGGACTAGACATCAGGATAGATAATAATAAGGTATTTGAGGTAGATATGTACATAAAGGCAGGGTAAAGTGACTAGTCATCAGAGTAGATAATAATAAGGTATTTAAGGTAGATATGTACATAAAGGCAGAGTAAAGGGACAGGATCAGGATAGATAATAATAAGGTATTTAAGGTAGATATGTACATAAAGGCAGAGTAAAGGGACAGGATCAGGATAGATAATAATAAGGTATTTAAGGTAGATATGTACATAAAGGCAGGGTAAAGGGACAGGATCAGGATAGATAATAATAAGGTATTTAAGGTAGATATGTACATAAAGGCAGAGTAAAGGGACAGGATCAGGATAGATAATAATAAGGTATTTAAGGTAGATATGTACATAAAGGCAGGGTAAAGTGACTAGACATCAGGATAGATAATAATAAGGTATTTAAGGTAGATATGTACATAAAGGCAGAGTAAAGGGACAGGATCAGGATAGATAATAATAAGGTATTTAAGGTAGATATGTACATAAAGGCAGAGTAAAGGGACAGGATCAGGATAGATAATAATAAGGTATTTAAGGTAGATATGTACATAAAGGCAGAGTAAAGGGACAGGATCAGGATAGATAATAATAAGGTATTTAAGGTAGATATGTACATAAAGGCAGAGTAAAGGGACTAGACATCAGGATAGATAATAATAAGGTATTTAAGGTAGATATGTACATAAAGGCAGAGTAAAGGGACTAGACATCAGAGTAGATAATAATAAGGTATTTAAGGTAGATATGTACATAAAGGCAGAGTAAAGGGACTAGACATCAGGATAGATAATAATAAGGTATTTAAGGTAGATATGTACATAAAGGCAGAGTAAAGGGACAGGATCAGGATAGATAATAATAAGGTATTTAAGGTAGATATGTACATAAAGGCAGGGTAAAGGGACAGGATCAGGATAGATAATAATAAGGTATTTAAGGTAGATATGTACATAAAGGCAGAGTAAAGGGACTAGACATCAGGATAGATAATAATAAGGTATTTAAGGTAGATATGTACATAAAGGCAGGGTAAAGTGACTGCATCAGGATAGATAATAATAAGGTATTTGAGGTAGATATGTACATGAAGGCAGGGTAAAGTGACTAGACATCAGGATAGATAATAATAAGGTATTTAAGGTAGATATGTACATAAAGGCAGGGTAAAGTGACTACTCATCAGGATAGATAATAATAAGGTATTTAAGGTAGATATGTACATAAAGGCAGGGTAAAGGCACAGGATCAGGATAGATAATAATAAGGTATTTAAGGTAGATATGTACATAAAGGCAGAGTAAAGGGACTAGACATCAGGATATATAATAATAAGGTATTTAAGGTAGATATGTACATAAATGCAGGGTAAAGGGACTAGACATCAGGATAGATAAGGTATTTGAGGTAGATATGTACATAAAGGCAGGGTAAAGGGACAGGATCAGGATAGATAATAATAAGGTATTTGAGGTAGATATGTACATAAAGGCAGGGTAAAGTGACTAGACATCAGGATAGATAATAATAAGGTATTTAAGGTAGATATGTACATAAAGGCAGGGTAAAGGGACTAGACATCAGGATAGATAAGGTATTTGAGGTAGATATGTACATAAAGGTAGGGTAAAGGGACTAGACATCAGGATAGATAATAATAAGGTATTTGAGGTAGATATGTACATAAAGGCAGGGTAAAGTGACTAGGCATCAGGATAGATAATAATAAGGTATTTAAGGTAGATATGTACATAAAGGCAGGGTAAAGTGACTAGGCATCAGGATAGATAATAATAAGGTATTTAAGGTAGATATGTACATAAAGGCAGGGTAAAGGGACAGGATCAGGATAGATAATAATAAGGTATTTAAGGTAGATATGTACATAAAGACAGAGTAAAGGGACTAGACATCAGGATAGATAAGGTATTTGAGGTAGATATGTACATAAAGGCAGGGTAAAGGGACAGGATCAGGATAGATAATAATAAGGTATTTGAGGTAGATATGTACATAAAGGCAGGGTAAAGTGACTAGACATCAGGATAGATAATAATAAGGTATTTAAGGTAGATATGTACATAAAGGCAGGGTAAAGGGACTAGACATCAGGATAGATAAGGTATTTGAGGTAGATATGTACATAAAGGCAGGGTAAAGGGACTAGACATCAGGATAGATAATAATAAGGTATTTGAGGTAGATATGTACATAAAGGCAGGGTAAAGTGACTAGGCATCAGGATAGATAATAATAAGGTATTTAAGGTAGATATGTACATAAAGGCAGGGTAAAGGGACAGGATCAGGATAGATAATAATAAGGTATTTAAGGTAGATATGTACATAAAGACAGAGTAAAGGGACTAGACATCAGGATAGATAATAATAAGGTATTTGAGGTAGATATGTACATAAAGGCAGGGTAAAGTGACTAGTCATCAGAGTAGATAATAATAAGGTATTTAAGGTAGATATGTACATAAAGGCAGAGTAAAGGGACAGGATCAGGATAGATAATAATAAGGTATTTAAGGTAGATATGTACATAAAGGCAGGGTAAAGGGACAGGATCAGGATAGATAATAATAAGGTATTTAAGGTAGATATGTACATAAAGGCAGAGTAAAGGGACAGGATCAGGATAGATAATAATAAGGTATTTAAGGTAGATATGTACATAAAGGCAGAGTAAAGGGACAGGATCAGGATAGATAATAATAAGGTATTTAAGGTAGATATGTACATAAAGGCAGGGTAAAGGGACTAGACATCAGGTTATATAATAATAAGGTATTTAAGGTAGATATGTACATAAAGGCAGAGTAAAGGGACTAGACATCAGAGTAGATAATAATAAGGTATTTAAGGTAGATATGTACATAAAGGCAGGGTAAAGTGACTAGACATCAGGATAGATAATAATAAGGTATTTAAGGTAGATATGTACATAAAGGCAGAGTAAAGTGACTAGACATCAGGATAGATAATAATAAGGTATTTAAGGTAGATATGTACATAAAGGCAGGGTAAAGTGACTAGACATCAGGATAGATAATAATAAGGTATTTAAGGTAGATATGTACATAAAGGCAGGGTAAAGTGACTAGACATCAGGATAGATAATAATAAGGTATTTAAGGTAGATATGTACATAAAGGCAGGGTAAAGGGACAGGATCAGGATAGATAATAATAAGGTATTTAAGGTAGATATGTACATAAAGGCAGAGTAAAGGGACAGGATCAGGATAGATAATAATAAGGTATTTAAGGTAGATATGTACATAAAGGCAGAGTAAAGGGACAGGATCAGGATAGATAATAATAAGGTATTTAAGGTAGATATGTACATAAAGGCAGGGTAAAGTGACTAGACATCAGGATAGATAATAATAAGGTATTTGAGGTAGATATGTACATAAAGGCAGGGTAAAGGGACTAGACATCAGGATAGATAATAATAAGGTATTTAAGGTAGATATGTACATAAAGGCAGAGTAAAGGGACTAGACATCAGGATAAATAATAATAAGGTATTTAAGGTAGATATGTACATAAAGGCAGAGTAAAGTGACTAGACATCAGGATAGATAATAATAAGGTATTTAAGGTAGATATGTACATAAAGGCAGGGTAAAGTGACTAGACATCAGGATAGATAATAATAAGGTATTTAAGGTAGATATGTACATAAAGGCAGGGTAAAGTGACTAGACATCAGGATAGATAATAATAAGGTATTTAAGGTAGATATGTACATAAAGGCAGGGTAAAGGGACAGGATCAGGATAGATAATAATAAGGTATTTAAGGTAGATATGTACATAAAGGCAGAGTAAAGGGACAGGATCAGGATAGATAATAATAAGGTATTTAAGGTAGATATGTACATAAAGGCAGAGTAAAGGGACTAGACATCAGGATAGATAATAATAAGGTATTTAAGGTAGATATGTACATAAAGGCAGAGTAAAGGGACTAGACATCAGAGTAGATAATAATAAGGTATTTAAGGTAGATATGTACATAAAGGCAGAGTAAAGGGACTAGACATCAGGATAGATAATAATAAGGTATTTAAGGTAGATATGTACATAAAGGCAGAGTAAAGGGACAGGATCAGGATAGATAATAATAAGGTATTTAAGGTAGATATGTACATAAAGGCAGAGTAAAGGGACTAGACATCAGGATAGATAATAATAAGGTATTTAAGGTAGATATGTACATAAAGGCAGAGTAAAGGGACTAGACATCAGAGTAGATAATAATAAGGTATTTAAGGTAGATATGTACATAAAGGCAGAGTAAAGGGACAGGATCAGGATAGATAATAATAAGGTATTTAAGGTAGATATGTACATAAAGGCAGAGTAAAGGGACAGGATCAGGATAGATAATAATAAGGTATTTAAGGTAGATATGTACATAAAGGCAGGGTAAAGGGACAGGATCAGGATAGATAATAATAAGGTACTTGAGGTAGATATGTACATAAAGGCAGAGTAAAGGGACAGGATCAGGATAGATAATAATAAGGTATTTAAGGTAGATATGTACATAAAGGCAGAGTAAAGGGACAGGATCAGGATAGATAATAATAAGGTATTTAAGGTAGATATGTACATAAAGGCAGGGTAAAGTGACTAGACATCAGGATAGATAATAATAAGGTATTTAAGGTAGATATGTACATAAAGGAAGGGTAAAGTGACTAGACATCAGGATAGATAATAATAAGGTATTTAAGGTAGATATGTACATAAAGGCAGAGTAAAGGGACAGGATCAGGATAGATAATAATAGGCGTAAAAAAAAGAACAGCGTAGCAGCAGCAAATGACAAGTCTAAAAGTGAGTGTGTGCATGTGTGTGTGTAATGATCTTAATGTTTTTCCTCATAGTCCTGGACTATCGGACCACCATTTTATTATGTTTGCAATCGCAACAAATAATCTGCTCAGACCCCAACCAAGGAGCATCAAAAGTCGTGCTATAAATTCTCAGACAACACAAAGATTCCTTGATGCCGTTTCAGACTCCCTCTGCCTACCCAAGGACGTCAGAGGACAAAAATCTGTTAACCACCTAACTGAGGAACTCAATTTAACCTTGCGCCACACCAAACTGGAAGTCTTCCGACTAGCTTGGAAAGACAGTACCGTGCAATATCGAAGAGCCCTTACTGCTGCTCGATCATCCTATTTTTCCAACTTAATTGAGGAAAATAAGAACAATCCGGAATTTATTTTTGATACTGTCGCAAAGCTACCTAAAAAGCAGCATTCCCCAAGTGAGGATGGCTTTCACTTCAGCATTAATAAATTCATGAATTTCTTTGAGGAAAAGATCATGATACCGAGAGAGCAAATTACGGACTCCTCTTTAAATCTGCGTATTCCTCCAAAGCTTAGTTGTCCTGAGTCTGCACAACTCTGCCAGGACCTAGGATCAAGGGAGACACTCAAGTGTTTTAATACTATATCTCTTGACACAATGATGAAAATAATCATGGCCTCTAAACCTTCAAGCTGCATACTGGATCCTATTCCAACTAAACTACTGAAAGAGCTGCTTCCTGTGCTTGGCCCTCTTATGTTGAACATAATAAACTTGAAAAAGCCAAACCTTGACCCAGAAAATATAAAAAACTATCGGCCTATATCGAATCTTCCATTCCTCTCCATTTGTTTTGAAAAAGCTGTTGCGCAGCAACTCACTGCCTTCCTGAAGACAAACAATGTATACAAAATACTTCAGTCTGGTTTTGGACCCCATCATAGCGCTGAGACTGCACTTGTGAAGGTGGTAAATGACCTTTTAATGGAGTCAGACCGAGGCTCTGCATCTGTCCTCGTGCTCCTAGACCTTAGTGCTGCTTTTGATACCATCGATCACCACATTCTTTTGGAGAGATTGGAAACCCAAATTGGTCTGGCCTGGTTTAGGACAAGTTCTGGCCTGGTTTATATCTTATCTGTCGGAAAGATATCAGTTTGTCTCTGAATGGTTTGTCCTCTGACAAATCAACTGTAAATTTCGGTGTTCCTCAAGGTTCCGTTTTAGGACCACCATTGTTTTCACTATATATTTTACCTCTTGGGGATGTCATTCGAAAAATAATGTTAACTTTCACTAGCTGTACATTTCAATGAAACATGGTGAAGCCCCAAAATTGCCCTCGCTGGAAGCCTGTGTTTCAGACATAAGGAAGTGTATGGCTGCAAACTT
Organism: Oncorhynchus mykiss; assembly: GCF_057628025.1. Lineage (NCBI taxonomy): Eukaryota > Metazoa > Chordata > Actinopteri > Salmoniformes > Salmonidae > Oncorhynchus > Oncorhynchus mykiss. Next base: position 18,199,566 of record NC_143051.1, on the reverse strand, counting down.
TCTACTTTTAAACTCGGACAAAACAGAGATGCTTGTTCTAGGTCCCAAGAAACAAAGAGATCTTCTGTTGAATCTGACAATTAATCTAGATGGTTATACAGTCGTCTCAAATAAAACTGTGAAGGACCTCAGCGTTACTCTGGACCCTGATCTCTCTCTTTTGACGAACATATCAAGACTGTTTCAAGGACAGCTTTTTCCATCTACGTAACATTGCAAAACATCTGAAACTTTCTGTCCAAAAATGATGCAGAAAAATTAATCCATGCTTTTGTTACTTCTAGGTTAGACTACTGCAATGCTCTACTTTCCGGCTACCCGGATAAAGCACTAAATAAACTTCAGTTAGTGCTAAATACGACTGCTAGAATCCTGACTAGAACCAACATTTTGTATCATATTACTCCAGTGCTAGCCTCCCTACACTGGCTTCCTGTTAAGGCAAGGGCTGATTTCAAGGTTTTACTGCTAACCTACAAAGTATTACATGGGCTTGCTCCTACCTATCTTTCCGATTTGGTCCTGCCGTACATACCTACACGTACGCTACTTACAAGACGCAGGCCTCCTAATTGTCCCTAGAATTTCTAAGCTAACAGCTGGAGGCAGGGCCTTCTCCTATAGAGCTCAATTTTTATGGAATGGTCTGCCTACCCATGTGCGAGATGCAGACTCGGTCTCAACTCTTCAGTGGGTCATATGATTGAGTGTAGTCTGGCCCAGGAGTGTGAAGGTGAGCGGAAAGGCTCTAGAGCAACGAACCGCCCTTGCTGTCTCTGCCTGGCCGGTTCCCCTCTCTCCACTGGGATTCTCTGCCTCTAACCCTATTACAGGGGCTGAGTCACTGGCATACTGGTGCTTTTTCATGCTGTCCCTAGGAGGGGTGCGTCACTTGAGTGGGTTGAGTCACTGACGTGATCTTCCTGTCTGGGTTTGCGCCGCCCTTTGGTTGTGCCGTGGAGATCTTATTGGGATATACTCTGCCTTGTCTCAGGATGGTAAGTTGGTGTTTGAAGATATCCCTCTAGTGGTGTAGGGGTTGTGCTTTGGCAAAGTGGGTGGGGTTATATCCTTCCTGTTTGGCCCTGTCCGGGGGTGTCATCAGATGGGGCCACAGTGTCTCCTGACCCCTCCTGTCTCAGCCTCCAGTATTTATGCTGCAGTAGTTTATGTGTCGGGGGGCTAGGGTCAGTTTGTTATATCTGGAGTACTTCTCCTGTCTTATCCGGTGTCCTGTGTGAATTCAAGTATGCTCTCTCTAATTCTCTCTTTCTCTCTCGGAGGACCTGAGCCCTAGAACCATGCCTCAGGACTACCTGGCATGATGACTCCTTGCTGTCCCCAGTCCACCTGGCCGTGCTTCTGCTCCAGTTTCAACTGTTCTCCCTGCGGCTATGGAACCCTGACCAGTTCACCCGACGTGCTACCTGTCCCAGACCCGCTGTTTTCAACTCTCTAGAGACAGCAGGAGCGGTAGAGATACTCTTAATGACCGGCTATGAAAAGCCAACTGACATTTACTCCTAAGGTGCTGACTTGCTGCACCCTCGACAACTACTGTGATTATTATTATTTGACCATGCTGGTCATTTATGAACATTTGAACATCGTGGCAATGTTCTGTTATAATCTCCACCCGGCACAGCCAGAAGAGGACTGGCCACCCCTCATAGCCTGGTTCCTCTCTACATTTCTTCCTAGGTTTTGGCCTTTCTAGAGAGTTTTTCCTAGCCACCGTGCTTCTACACCTGCATTGCTTGCTGTTTGGGGTGTTAGGCTGTTTTTCTGTACAGCAATTTGACATATCAGCTGATGTAAGAAGGGCTATAAAAATACATTTGATTTGATAAATTGTAAGAATGTGTGTTCGTGTGTGTGTGTGTCCGTATGTAGTGTACATGAATGTGTGTGGGTTTTGTGTGGGCCGTGTCAATGTAGTATGTGTGACTGAGTGTGTATACGGTGTGTATATATAAGTCTAGAGAGAGTGCGTAGGGTCAATGCAAGATAGAGTCAGTGCAGTTTGGGTACCATTAATTGACTATTTAGCTGACTGGCTATTTTGCAGTCTTATGGCTTAGGGGTAGAAGCGGTCTCGGAGCCTGTGTATTTTTTGTGTGGTTGCGTGCGTGCATGTGTACCTGGGTGGAGAAAGTGTGTAGTGAAGAACACAGCTGGAGTCCCTCCTCAGAAAGCACCTGCAGAAAGAGAAAGAGAGAAAAACAGAACGAGAAGTCAAAAAGCATGACTCACTTCACTGGCAGAACATTCTGAACACTGGTCTGGCAAAGCTATCAGCCAAGTATTGTCAATTACACTCAATGGCTGTATGGTAAGTAGCCGGGAGGATGTGAACAAGACCAGCACACACTGTAGGTTTTCAAATTCAAAAGGTGCATTTCAATCAGCCGATCAGTGAGCAGCCAATTACGATAATTGCAGGTTACATTTTGCTGTGTGAAAGGGTAGAGTTATATAAAGTATAGTTGCGTCTCTATGATCTCTCTCTCTCTCTCTCTGCCTCTCCCGCTCCCTCTCTATATTAAGCGCAGGCCACTCTGCTCCTCTAGTCATCCTCTCGTTACCACAGACAAATTATTGTCTTGGGCCTTTTAATACAGTATTGATTCTGTCTTCTCCCAGGGACGTGGTTGTCCTTAATGGAACCTGGGACAGATTCAATTAAAGCCCTGCACGAAGTAGACGAGGATGAAGGGAGAGGAGAGGGATGAGTGGAGTGGAGGACAGGAGACATGTACAGTACTTTACCTCAGCCTGATGGAAAAGATCCGTGGTTGTCTTCAGTAGGCCCTCCCCCCTACACAATCGATACAGGAAATGAACGAAAAATGAAACAGAGTGAATTATATATTACCTGATGATAACAACTGATGAAGCACACTACATGGTCAAAAGTATGTGGATACCGGCTCGTTGAACATCTCATTCCAAAATCATGGGCATTATTATGGAGTTGGTCCCCCCATTGCTGCTATAAAAGCCTCCACTCTTCTGGGAAGGCTTTCCACTAGATGTTGGAACATTGCTGCAGGGACTTGCTTCCATTCAGCAACAAGAGCATTAGTGAGGTCGGGCACTGATTTTGGGCGACTAGGTCTGGCTCAGGTCGGCGTTCCAATTCATCCCAAAGGTGTTCGATGTAGTTGTGTGCAGGCCAGTCAAGTTCTTCCACACCGATCTCAACAAACCATTTCTGTATGGACCTCACTTTGTGCACGGGGGCATTGTCATCCATAGCCCAAACCATGACTGCCCCAGACCATTATTCCTCCCCCAACAACAATTAACAGTTGCCATTATGCATTGGGCAGGTAGCGTTTTCCTGGCATCCGCCAAACCCAGATTCGTCCGTCGGACTTCCAGATGGTGGAGTGTGATTCATCACTCCAGAGAATGCGTTTCCACAGCTCCAGAGTCCAATGGCGGCGAGTTTTACACCACTCCAGCCGACGCTTGGCATTGTGCATGGTGATCTCAGGCTTGTATGCGGCTGTTCGGCCATGGAAACCCATTTCATGAAGCTCCCGACGAACAGTTATTGTGCTGAAGTTGCTTCCAGAGGCAGTTCGGAACTCAGTAGTGAGTGTTGCAACTGAGGACAGATGATTTTTACGCGCTACGCATTTCAGCACTCGGCAGTCCCGTTCTGTGAGCCGTTGTTGCTCCTAGATGTTTCCACTTCACAATAACAGCACTTACAGTTGACCGGGGCAGCTCTAGCAGGGTACATACAGTATTTGATTAACTGACTTGTTGGAATGGTGGCATCCTATGACAGTGCCAAGTTGAAAGCCACTGAGCTCTTCAGTACGGACCATTCTATGGCCAATGTTTGTCTATGGAGATTGCATGGCTATGTGCTTGATTTTATACACCTGTCTGAACGGTCTGGCTGAAATAGCCAAATCCACATACTTTTGGCCATGTAGTGTATATTGACTATGCACATCATATCAACAAGATTTGTGATGGCATCTGTGTCCTCTACTTCTATATCCATACAGAGGTGGTCAATACCTGGCTAGTGGTCAATACCTGGCTAGTGGTCAATACCTGGCTGGTGGTCAATACCTGGCGGGTGGTCAATACCTGGCTAGTGGTCAATACTTGGCTGGTGGTCAATACCTGGCTGGTGGTCAATACTTGGCTGGTGGTCAATACCAGGCTGGTGGTCAATACTTGGCTGGTGGTCAATACCTGGATGGTGGTCAATACCTGGCTGGTGGTCAATACCTGGCTGGTGGTCAATACCTGGCTGGTGGTCAATACTTGGCTGGTGGTCAATACCTGGCTGGTGGTCAATACTTGACTGGTGGTCAATACCTGGCTGGTGGTCAATACCTGGCTGGTGGTCAATACTTGGCTGGTGGTCAATACCTGGCTGGTGCAAAGTACCTTGCGGTAAAAGGAGTTGCAATCTTCTGTCACACAAAAGCAACCAGACAGACAGGCAGACAGACAGGCAGACAGACAGACAGACAGACAGACAGACAGACAGCAGGCAGACAGACACACAGGTAGACAGACACACAGACAGACAGACACACAGGCAGACAGAGAGACAGGCAGACAGCAGGCAGACAGAAAGACAGACAGACAGACGGTCTACCTGGTGAAGAGGTACATGGAGTAGGCCATGCTGGACAAGCTCTGGCCCTGGCGGACGATGTCATGCTCCTGGTCCTCCCACTTCTCCACCTCCGTGTCCATGTCTGAAGTCAGAAGACGCAGCTCTAGACCCAGCTTGGCTATGGTGCTCTGCTCCTGAAGAAAGAAAGAAAGATAACGGATCCCTTATTTGTTAATAATCCCATTCGAAACTGAACAAAGTAGGACTCCGTTTCCTAATAGTGATGGAACATACAGTTCCAGTCAAAAGATTGGAAAGTCTCATTCCAGGGTTTTTCTTGATTTTGACTATTTTCTACATTGTAGAATAGTGAAGACTTCAAAACTATGAAATAACACATGGAATTATGTAGTAACCAAAAAAGTATATACAGTGCCTTGAGAAAGTATTCGGCCCCCTTGAACTTTGCGACCTTTTGCCACATTTCAGGCTTCAAACATAAAGATATAAAACTGTATTTTTTTGTGAAGAATCAACAACAAGTGGGACACAATAATGAAGTGGAACGACATTTATTGGATATTTCAAACTTTTTTAACAAATCAAAAACTGAAAAATTGGGCATGCAAAATTATTCAGCCCCCTTAAGTTAATACTTTGTAGCGCCACCTTTTGCTGCGATTACAGCTGTAAGTCGCATGTCTCTATCAGTTTTGCACATCGAGAGACTGACATTTTTTCCCATTTCTCCTTGCAAAACAGCTCGAGCTCAGTGAGGTTGGATGGAGAGCATTTGTGAACAGCAGTTTTCAGTTCTTTCCACAGATTGTCGATTGGGTTCAGGTCTGGACTTTGACTTGGCCATTCTAACACCTGGATATGTTTATTTTTGAACCATTGCATTGTAGATTTTGCTTTATGTTTTGGATCATTGTCTTGTTGGAAGACAAATCTCCGTCCCAGTCTCAGGTCTTTTGCAGACTCCATCAGGTTTTCTTCCAGAATGGTCCTGTATTTGGCTCCATCCATCTTCCCATCAATTTTAACCACCTTCCCTGTCCCTGCTGAAGAAAAGCAGGCCCAAACCATGATGCTGCCACCACCATGTTTGACAGTGGGCATGGTGTGTTCAGGGTGATGAGCTGTGTTGCTTTTACGCCAAACATAACGTTTTGCATTGTTGCCAAAAAGTTCAATTTTGGTTTCATCTGACCAGAGCACCTTCTTCCACATGTTTGGTGTGTCTCCCAGGTGGCTTGTGGCAAACTTTAAACAACACTTTTTATGGATATCTTTAAGAAATGGCTTTCTTGCCACTCTTCCATAAAGGCCAGATTTGTGCAATATACGACTGATTGTTGTCCTATGGACAGAGTCTCCCACCTCAGCTGTAGATCTCTGCAGTTCATCCAGAGTGATCATGGGCTTCTTGGCTGCATCTCTGATCAGTCTTCTCCTTGTATCAGCTGAAAGTTTAGAGGGACGGCCAGGTCTTGGTAGATTTGCAGTGGTCTGATACTCCTTCCATTTCAATATTATCGCTTGCACAGTGCTCCTTGGGATGTTTAAAGCTTGGGAAATCTTTTTGTATCCAAATCCGGCTTTAAACTTCTTCACAACAGTATCTCGGACCTGCCTGGTGTGTTCCTTGTTCTTCATGATGCTCTCTGCGCTTTTAACAGACTACTGAGACTATCACAGTGCAGGTGCATTTATACGGAGACTTGATTACACACAGGTGGATTGTATTTATCATCATTAGTCATTTAGGTCAACATTGGATCATTCAGAGATCCTCACTGAACTTCTGGAGAGAGTTTGCTGCACTGAAAGTAAAGGGGCTGAATAATTTTGCACGCCCAATTTTTCAGTTTTTGATATGTTAAAAAAGTTTGAAATATCCAATAAATGTCGTTCCACTTCATGATTGTGTCCCACTTGTTGTTGATTCTTCACAAAAAATACTTTATGTTTGAAGCCTGAAATGTGGCAAAAGGTCGCAAAGTTCAAGGGGGCCGAATACTTTCGCAAGGCACTGTAAACTCAGTTCTGCTCTTCACCTCTAAATGTCATGCATTATCAATCAGCCATAATATTTCCTAATTATTTCCAATTATTGATTATCACTTTGTGTACTAAGTTACTCCTGAAATACTCTCGACCCTGCATGCCCAGTCATGACTGACAGAGTCCTGCTAAAATCTAGCAGACCATGGTTCCTGCAATATCGGCATAATTCCCCAATAGTGTGTTTGAACAGTTATTCATTTCCTGCAGAATTAATTCACCTGTCAGGGTGATAAAGTAGAGGTAATGGATGTGTCCCAAATGGCACCCTATCCCCCATATAGTGCACTTCTTTTGACCAGGGCACCTGGGGGAATAGAGTACCACTGGGACACAGCCTATATGAGGTGTATTGGGACACAACCTATATGAGGTGTATTGGTACACAACCTATGTGAGGTGTATTGGGACACAGACTATGTGAGGTGTATTGGGACAACGTATGTGAGGTGTATTGGGACACAAGCCTATAGGAGGTGTATTGGGACACAGGCTATATGAGGTGTATTGGGACACAGACTATATGAGGTGTATTGGGACACAGACTATGTGAGGTGTATTGGGACACAGACTATGTGAGGTGTATTGGGACAACCTATGTGAGGTGTATTGGGACACAAGCCTATAGGAGGTGTATTGGGACACAGCCTATGTGAGGTGTATTGGGACACAGATTATGTGAGGTGTATTGGGACACAGACTATGTGAGGTGTATTGGGACAACCTATGTGAGGTGTATTGGGACACAGACTATATGAGGTGTATTGGGACACATCCTATATGAGGTGTATTAGGACACAGGCTATGTGAGGTGTATTTGGACACAACCTATGTGAGGTGTATTGGGACACAACCTATGTGAGGTGTATTGGGACACAGGCTATATGAGGTGTATTGAGACACAGCCTATGTGAGGTGTATTGGGACACAACTTATATGAGGTGTATTGGGACACAGACTATGTGAGGTGTATTAGGACACAACCTATGTGAGGTGTATTGGGACACAAGCCTATATGAGGTGTATTGGGACACAGACTATGTGAGGTGTATTGGGACACAGCCTATGTGAGGTGTATTGGGACAACCTATGTGAGGTGTATTGGGACACAGCCTATAGGAGGTGTATTGGGACACAGACTATGTGAGGTGTATTGGGACACAGACTATGTGAGGTGTATTGGGACAACGTATGTGAGGTGTATTGGGACACAGACTATGTGAGGTGTATTGGGACACAGCCTATGTGAGGTGTATTGGGACACAGGCTATGTGAGGTGTATTGGGACACAGACTATGTGAGGTGTATTGGGACACAGACTATGTGAGGTGTATTGGGACAACCTATGTGAGGTGTATTGGGACACGCCTATAGGAGGTGTATTGGGACGCAGCCTATGTGAGGTGTATTGGGACACAGACTATGTGAGGTGTATTGGGACAACGTATGTGAGGTGTATTGGGACACAGACTATGTGAGGTGTATTGGGACACAGACTATGTGAGGTGTATTGGGACACAACCTATGTGAGGTGTATTGGGACAACCTATGTGAGGTGTATTGGGACACAGCCTATAGGAGGTGTATTGGGACACAACCCTGTGTGAGGTGTATTGGGACACAGACTATGTGAGGTGTATTGGGACACAGACTATGTGAGGTGTATTGGGACACAGCCTATAGGAGGTGTATTGGGACACAGGCTATGTGAGGTGTATTGGGACACAGACTATATGAGGTGTATTGGGACACATCCTATGTGAGGTGTATTGGGACACAAGCCTATATGAGGTGTATTGGGACACAACCTATAGGAGGTGTATTGGGACACAACCTATAGGAGGTGTATTGGGACACAGGCTATGTGAGGTGTATTGGGACACAGCATATATGAGGTGTATTGGGACACATCCTATGTGAGGTGTATTGGGACACAACCCTATGTGAGGTGTATTGGGACACAGACTATATGAGGTGTATTGGGACAACCTATGTGAGGTGTATTGGGACACAACCTATATGAGGTGTATTGGGACACAACCTATATGAGGTGTATTGGGACACAACCTATATGAAGTGTATTGGGACACAACCTATATGAAGTGTATTGGGACACAACCTATATGAGGTGTATTGGGACAACCTATGTGAGGTGTATTGGGACACAACCTATATGAGGTGTATTGGGACACAACCTATATGAGGTGTATTGGGACACAACCTATATGAAGTGTATTGGGACACAACCTATATGAGGTGTATTGGGACAACCTATGTGAGGTGTATTGTGTAATTGATGATCAAGTTATACCTCTGCATCTAGCTTGACTGCCTTCACCGTCTTCAGGTTGGCTGAATGTTTCTGGCGGGAGAAACGTTTTGACAGGATGAGTGATATTAAAGGAGGAAATGATGGAAAGTCATTTGAATAAAATGAAATTAGAAATATCCACCAGTCATAACATTGTATATTCTGATACTCACCCCTGGTCTGGGAAGCGACACGTAGGCTCTCTTATCACCTGTAATCAAATCAGAAAGAAAGAAAGTATTTTGAGGAAATATGTTTTAAGTCATATTTTGGGCATTGGTCACAAGGTAAGTTTGGTAAGAATAATTTTCCAGTGAAAGTATTGTGTATCTTTTGAAATGACCCACGTCAACCCATGAAATGATACTAAAAGGGAGGGATTCAGTTGATTATCCCTAACACATCCTCTATTATACTACAGTTGATTATCCCTAACACATCCTCTATTATACTACAGTTGATTATCCCTAACACATCCTCTATTATACTACAGTTGATTATCCCTAACACATCCTCTATTATACTAGTTGATTATCCCTAACACATCCTCTATTATACTACAGTTGATTATCCCTAACACACCGTCTATTATACTACAGTTGATTATCCCTAACACACCCTATATTATACTACAGTTGATTATCCCTAACACATCCTCTATTATACTACAGTTGATTATCCCTAACACACCCTCTATTATACTACAGTTGATTATCCCTAACACATCCTCTATTATACTACAGTTGATTATCCCTAACACACCCTCTATTATACTACAGTTGATTATCCCTAACACATCCTCTATTATACTACAGTTGATTATCCCTAACACACCCTCTATTATACTACAGTTGATTATCCCTAACACATCCTCTATTATACTACAGTTGATTATCCCTAACACACCCTCTATTATATTACAGTTGATTATCCCTAACACATCCTCTATCATACTACAGTTGATTATCCCTAACACATCCTCTATTATACTACAGTTGATTATCCCTAACACATCCTCTATTATACTACAGTTGATTATCCCTAACACATCCTCTATCATACTACAGTTGATTATCCCTAACACATCCTCTATTATACTACAGTTGATTATCCCTAACACATCCTCTATTATACTACAGTTGATTATCCTTAACACATCCTCTATTATACTACAGTTGATTATCCCTAACACATCCTCTATTATACTAGTTGATTATCCCTAACACATCCTCTATTATACTACAGTTGATTATCCCTAACACATCCTCTATTATACTACAGTTGATTATCCCCAATACATCATCTATCAGACTTCAAATGGAGTGCAACCAATTAACTCACCAATCAAGTTTGGAATAAAGGGACATTTCAGTAGAATTTCCAGTGGCTGTGAAGGTGTGATAAACATCACTAACATGTTCAAGGAGCATTACTTCACATAAAAGTACAGGCAGCTTTTTGGAGGGCCTGTCTGTGTCGCTTGAGTAACACACCCCCTCCACAAGCGCGAGCACACACACAAACAGAAAGGTAGACACACACACATACACAGGTAAACACACACCCATACCAGCTTTACCAGAGGAAAAATAGCACTTTTACTATGTGACACAGTGTGAACTTCATCGTTAAACTTCCACCAGGGAGGGAGATTTATCCCTATTCCTCCTCTATTCAATTGGTTTAGTAGGGAGACGTCGTCTCTCTCGCTGCTTGTCATTGGGATCGTAGCCCATAAATACTGGCACCGTGACACGCCACACAGGTTACGGATGACAGGACTCACGCTGCATGCTGGGAGAGAGCTCTGAGAAACGTCTGGCATCACCACGCTGGGACACACACTGGCTATCAGGCCTGTAACAGAACGGTTTGCATCTCCAACTCAATGAGAGGTATCCTGCTGATGGTGCTTTAATCTGACATCCCCTCCCTGATAGAGCTTGTGTCAGATAATACAAACAACTACGGTTATAGAGATTTAACTGTCTATGAATAGGATCAATACATTTTAGACTACCAAAGCTCAGCGAGAGACAGAGAGTAAAAACAACCACGGCTTGTGGTGAGCTGTCCTACGACAACCCTCTCCTGCGACTGCCCATAACACACACCCATCCCTCTCCCCCTCTCCTACCACTGGCAGCCCCACCTCGGCGGCCCTCGAACACGTCGTTGATCTCCCTTAGCAGCACTGCCATGTCACAGAGCTGGGACTCCCAGGCCTCACAGAACACATCCAGGTTCTCCTTGGCAATCTTACTGGATGGGTGCAGGGCCAGCGTCTGGGCTGCAGAGATGATCTGACAGGAGAGAGGAAGGGGGGAGAGAGAGAGGGAGGGAGGGAGTGAGTAGATGGAGTAGCTATGTTTTACACTGTATTGGACTGTGAAAGTGTTTTGATAAGGTGCACTAAGTTCTACCTTAAGTCAGGGGATCCCAAACTTTTTGACCCCCGACCCCATTTTGATATCACATTTGTTTCATGACCCCACCATATAACAAAAATGATGTAATCATTTTTTATTTGACAGCCTATTACAAATGAGTCTGACAGTACTTTTTACAGTATTTCAAAAGTACTGGTTTGAAGTGATTGAAATGCTTCAGAAAGCTATTGGGAAGTTCAGAATGTTCTCAGCTAATAATTATGTATGATCTTTTCCTCCCAGTCTGACTTAGTGCCTGGTATTGTCCACTCTGTTCTAATGAGGCTTGTTGGCATTGAAGAAGGAAACAGACACATGCGTGTTCCTGAGAGTCTTCCAGTGACGGGGTCATAATATTTTATAGCTTAAACCGTTCACACGACTGAGCCACATCTGTAGGAGGAAAACGCTTTCATTATTTTATATTTTTGCTCCAAAATTTTATTTCACCATTTCTCTCGCGACCCCATTTTCAAAATCAGGCAACCCCACATGGGAAACGTTACCTTAAGTGGAGCTATTACTATGTTACTCACAGCAGTACCTATCCAGACCAGTTGACTCTTTGAGGGAAGACCAACAAGGGACCCAAGAAAAGGAGAGGGTGATTTGAATGGAAACAGGCCTCAGTCTCGTACAATGTTGACAGCAGAGACACCGGAGTTACACCGGATCATTACCTTTCAGTGTGGGGGTGGATTTGTTCCATTACACACAATCTTCAGTGGGCAGGGCATTAGTTTTGTTCCCCACTTTTCTAATTATGTTTGGTCTTCCAGGCCGTCGGGAAGGTCTTTATCTGCTGCTGGGGGTATAGTGTGAAATGTGATGATCCTCCCGCGGTAACGTCAGACGCTGCATGACCCCGCAGTAATGACTGAGCTCATAAGCTCAAAGGTCAACCAATCAATAAGGTCACAGAGAGGGAGCCACCGCCCAGCAGGGAGGGATGATACTGGTGTGTGTGTGTGTGTGTGTGTGTGTGTGTGTGTGTGTGTCTGTGCGTGTCTTTCAATGATAATAAAGGGACTCCTGCGGGTAATTGCCAATTAAATGCAGCACACTGGGGGTGATGCACTCTGACTTGTGTGCATGTGGTTGTCTGAGTTATTTCCCCATGTATCAGATGAAGTCTTAATGTCTTTTTCTGCAATGGTTGGCTGTGTTTAATGTATGGTGTGGAAGCTATAAGGGATCTAGATGACAGGGGATGTGTTGGCTGTGTTTAATGTATGGTGTTGAAGCTATAAGGGATCTAGATGACAGGGGATGTGTTGGCTGTGTTTAATGTATGGTGTTGAAGCTATAAGGGATCTAGATGACAGGGGATGTGTTGGCTGTGTTTAATGTATGGTGTTGAAGCTATAAGGGATCTAGATGACAGGGGATGTGTTGGCTGTGTTTAATGTATGGTGTTGAAGCTATAAGGGATCTAGATGACAGGGGATGTGCTGAAAAACTGAACCTTGATAATGGAGAGGTTATACAGATTATCAAGTTTCTGTCGCAACATGGACTGTATCAGACATGATCAGGACTATGCCATCTCATGTGTCTTGTTTTGGCCCTTCAGGGGCCCATTTCCAGTGTGAGTGTGATGCGTATGTGTGGGTGTGCGTTACCTGTCAGTGTGTGTCTTACCTGTCAGTGTGTGTGTGCTACCTGTCAGTGTGTGTGTGTTACCTGTCAGTGTGTGTGTGTGTTACCTGTCAATGGGTGTGTGTGTTACCTGTCAGTGTGTGTGTGTTACCTGTCAAGGCGTGTGTGTGTTACCTGTCAGTGTGTGTGTTTTACCTGTCAGTGTGTGTGTTACCTGTCAGTGTGTGTGTTACCTGTCAGTGTGTGTGTGTTACCTGTCAGGGGGTGTGTGTGTTACCTGTCAGTGTGTGTGTGTTACCTGTCAGTGTGTGTGTTTTACCTGTCAGTGTGTGTGTTTTACCTGTCAGTGTGTGTGTTTTACCTGTAAGTGTGTGTTTTACCTGTCAGTGTGTGTGTTTTACCTGTCAGTGTGTGTGTTTTACCTGTCAGTGTGTGTGTTTTACCTGTAAGTGTGTGTTTTACCTGTCAGTGTGTGTGTTTTACCTGTAAGTGTGTGTGTTTTACCTGTCAGTGTGTGTGTTTTACCTGTCAGTGTGTGTGTTACCTGTCAGTGTGTTTGTTACCTGTCAGTGTGTGTGTTACCTGTCAGTGTGTGTGTTTTACCTGTCAGTGTGTGTGTTTTACCTGTAAGTGTGTGTGTTACCTTTCACTATGTGTGTTTTACCTGTCAGTGTGTGTGTTACCTGTCAGTGTGTGTGTTACCTGTCAGTGTGTGTGTTACCTGTCAGTGTGTGTGTGTTTTACCTGTCAGCGTGTGTGTTACCTGTCAGTGTGTGTGTTACCTGTCAGTGTTTGTGTTACCTGTAAGTGTTTGTTTTACCTGTCAGTGTGTGTTTTACCTGTCAGTGTGTGTTTTACCTGTCAGTGTTTGTTTTATCTGTCAGTGTGTGTTTTACCTGTCAGTGTGTGTGTGTTTTACCTGTCAGTGTGTGTGTCTTTTACCTGTCAGTGTGTGTTTTACCTGTCAGTGTGTGTGTTTTACCTGCCAGTGTGTGTTTTATCTGTCAGTGTGTGTGTTACCTGTAAGTGTGTGTTTAACCTGTCAGTGTGTGTTTTACCTGTCAGTGTTTGTTTTACCTGTCAGTGTGTGTTACCTGTCAGTGTGTGTGTTTTACCTGTCAGTGTGTGTTTTACCTGTCAGTGTGTGTTTTACCTGTCAGTGTGTGTTACCTGTCAGTGTGTGTTTTACCTGTCAGTGTGTGTTTTACCTGTCAGTGTGTGTTACCTGTCAGTGTGTGTGTTTTACCTGTCAGTGTTTGTTTTACCTGTCAGTGTGTGTTTTACCTGTCAGTGTGTGTGTTTTACCTGTCAGTGTGTGTTTTATCTGTCAGTGTGTGTGTTACCTGTAAGTGTGTGTTACCTGTCAGTGTGTGTTTTACCTGTCAGTGTGTGTGTTACCTGTAAGTGTGTGTTACCTGTCAGTGTTTGTTTTACCTGTCAGTGTGTGTTTTACCTGTCAGTGTGTGTGTTACCTGTAAGTGTGTGTTTTACCTGTCAGTGTGTGTTTTACCTGTTAGTGTGTGTGTGTTTTACCTGTCAGTGTGTGTTTTATCTGTCAGTGTGTGTGTTACCTGTCAGTGTGTGTTACCTGTCAGTGTGTGTTACCTGGGGGCCGATGACGTGGAAGGTCTCCTCAGCGTGTATACAGGTGATCTCCAGAGGCTCTGTCCCCGAGACGTGACACAGCAGACGACAAGTCTGGAACAGGACAAAGAACATCGACGTCTAACATCAATATAACTGGATATGAGCAGCAGACACAGACCTACATGTTGATGCCAACAACAGATAGAGATACTTATCCAAATGTTTCAATTGAAAAAATACATACAGGCTTCCAAAGCCAGTATCCCACATCACACATGTCCATATACCTCAGATATAGAGATGGATACGAGGTTGGATTGCTGTGGATCGAATTGAATACTTTATTCTGCTTCAATGGTGACTTGATCAAGTAGACTCAACAGACTTAAGTCAACCTCCCCAGCCCAGTGAGCTTCTCTCACCTCCACCAGCTGTTCTTTCTGCTCGCCGAGTGTGCGGGCGTACTCTGCCACAGCCTCCAGGTTGCCCTCGCCCCCCGAGGCCTTCAGGGCCCGCAGAGGCAGGTGTTCCGTGTGCAGCTTCAGCTGGTCCGCCGCCCGCCCCACCGCCACCTTATGAAGCTGGACAGAAGGGAGAAGGGAAGAGAGGGGGTGAATATGTGTGTATGTTTTGTATCTTTTCTATGCCTGGCTGCACAATGGTAGCAGAAAGAGAAAACAAGAGTAAGACAGAAGGAGAACACGGCAGAGAGAGAAAGAGCAAGTCAGAGAGACAAAGAGCAAGTCAGAGAGAGAAAGAGCAAGGCAGAGAGAGAAAGAGCAAGTCAGAGAGAGAAAGAGCAAGGCAGAAAGAGAAAGAGCAAGTCAGAGAGAGAAAGAGCAAGTCAGAGAGAGAAAGAGCAAGTCAGAGAGAGAGAGAGAAAGAGCAAGTCAGAGAGAGAAAGAGCAAGGCAGAGAGAGAAAGAGCAAGGCAGAGAGAAAGAGCAAGGCAGAGAGAGAAAGAGCAAGTCAGAGAGAGATAGAGAAAGAGCAAGGCAGAGAGAGAAGAGCAAGGCAGAGAGAGAAAGAGCAAGTCAGAGAGAGAAAGAGCAAGGCAGAGAGAGAAAGAGCAAGGCAGAGAGAGAAAGAGCAAGTCAGAGAGAGAAAGAGCAAGGCAGAGAGAGAAAGAGCAAGGCAGAGAGAGAAAGAGCAAGTCAGAGAGAGAAAGAGCAAGTCAGAGAGAGAAAGAGCAAGTCAGAGAGAGAAAGAGCAAGGCAGAGAGAGAGAGAAAGAGCAAGGCAGAGAGAGAAAGAGCAAGGCAGAGAGAGAAAGAGCAAGTCAGAGAGAGAGAGAGAAAGAGCAAGGCAGAGAGAGAAAGAGCAAGGCAGAGAGAGAAAGAGCAAGTCAGAGAGAGAAAGAGCAAGGCAGAGAGAGAAAGAGCAAGGCAGAGAGAGAAAGAGCAAGTCAGAGAGAGAAAGAGCAAGTCAGAGAGAGAAAGAGCAAGTCAGAGAGAGAAAGAGCAAGGCAGAGAGAGAAAGAGCAAGGCAGAGAGAAAGAGCAAGGCAGAGAGAGAAAGAGCAAGGCAGAGCAAGTTAGAGAGAGAGAGAGAAAGAGCAAAGCAGAGAGAGAAAGAGCAAGTCAGAGAGAGAAAGAGCAAGTCAGAGAGAGATAGAGAAAGAGCAAGTCAGAGAGAGAAAGAGCAAGGCAGAGAGAGAAAGAGCAAG
Source organism: Oncorhynchus mykiss (assembly GCF_057628025.1). Lineage (NCBI taxonomy): Eukaryota > Metazoa > Chordata > Actinopteri > Salmoniformes > Salmonidae > Oncorhynchus > Oncorhynchus mykiss. The sequence goes on along the minus strand of NC_143051.1, from coordinate 18,183,319 downwards.
GCAGAGAGAAAGAGCAAGGCAGAGAGAGAAAGAGCAAGTCAGAGAGAGAGAGAGAAAGAGCAAGGCAGAGAGAGAAAGAGCAAGGCAGAGAGAGAAAGAGCAAGGCAAAGAGAGAAAGAGCAAGTCAGAGAGAGAAAGAGCAAGTCAGAGAGAGAAAGAGCAAGGCAGAGAGAGAAAGAGCAAGTCAGAGAGAGAAAGAGCAAGGCAGAGAGAGAAAGAGCAAGGCAGAGAGAGAAAGAGCAAGGCAGAGAGAGAAAAAGAGCAAGTCAGAGAGAGAAAGAGCAAGTCAGAGAGAGAAAGAGCAAGTCAGAGAGAGAAAGAGCAAGGCAGAGAGAGAGAGAGAGAAAGAGCAAGGCAGAGAGAGAAAGAGCAAGGCAGAGAGAGGAAGAGCAAGTCAGAGAGAGAGAGAAAGAGCAAGGCAGAGAGAGAAAGAGCAAGGCAGAGAGAGAAAGAGCAAGTCAGAGAGAGAAAGAGCAAGTCAGAGAGAGAAAGAGCAAGTCAGAGAGAGAAAGAGCAAGTCAGAGAGAGAAAGAGCAAGTCAGAGAGAGAAAGAGCAAGTCAGAGAGAGAGAGAAAGAGCAAGTCAGAGAGAGAAAGAGCAAGGCAGAGAGAGAAAGAGCAAGGCAGAGAGAAAGAGCAAGGCAGAGAGAGAAAGAGCAAGTCAGAGAGAGAGAGAGAAAGAGCAAGGCAGAGAGAGAAAGAGCAAGGCAGAGCAAGTTAGAGAGAGAGAGAGAAAGAGCAAGGCAGAGAGAGCAAGAGCAAGTTAGAGAGAGAGAGAGAAAGAGCAAAGCAGAGAGAGAAAGAGCAAGTCAGAGAGAGATAGAGAAAGAGCAAGTCAGAGAGAGAAAGAGCAAGGCAGAGAGAGAAAGAGCAAGGCAGAGAGAAAGAGCAAGGCAGAGAGAGAAAGAGCAAGTCAGAGAGAGAGAGAGAAAGAGCAAGGCAGAGAGAGAAAGAGCAAGGCAGAGAGAGAAAGAGCAAGTCAGAGAGAGAAAGAGCAAGGCAGAGAGAGAAAGAGCAAGGCAGAGAGAGAAAGAGCAAGTCAGAGAGAGAAGGAGCAAGTCAGAGAGAGAAGGAGCAAGTCAGAGAGAGAAAGAGCAAGGCAGAGAGAGAGAGAGAAAGAGCAAGGCAGAGAGAGAGAGAGAAAGAGCAAGGCAGAGAGAGAAAGAGCAAGGCAGAGAGAGAAAGAGCAAGGCAGAGAGAGAGAGAGAAAGAGCAAGGCAGAGAGAGAAAGAGCAAGGCAGAGAGAGAAAGAGCAAGTCAGAGAGAGAAAGAGCAAGTCAGAAAGAGAAAGAGCAAGTCAGAGAGAGAAAGAGCAAGTCAGAGAGAGAAAGAGCAAGGCAGAGAGAAAGAGCAAGGCAGAGAGAGAAAGAGCAAGTCAGAGAGAGAGAGAGAGAAAGAGCAAGGCAGAGAGAGCAAGAGCAAGTTAGAGAGAGAGAGAGAAAGAGCAAAGCAGAGAGAGAAAGAGCAAGTCAGAGAGAGAAAGAGCAAGTCAGAGAGAGATAGAGAAAGAGCAAGTCAGAGAGAGAAAGAGCAAGGCAGAGAGAGAAAGAGCAAGGCAGAGAGAAAGAGCAAGGCAGAGAGAGAAAGAGCAAGTCAGAGAGAGAGAGAGAAAGAGCAAGGCAGAGAGAGAAAGAGCAAGTCAGAGAGAGAAAGAGCAAGTCAGAGAGAGATAGAGAAAGAGCAAGTCAGAGAGAGAAAGAGCAAGGCAGAGAGAGAAAGAGCAAGGCAGAGAGAAAGAGCAAGGCAGAGAGAGAAAGAGCAAGTCAGAGAGAGAGAGAGAAAGAGCAAGGCAGAGAGAGAAAGAGCAAGGCAGAGAGAGAAAGAGCAAGTCAGAGAGAGAAAGAGCAAGGCAGAGAGAGAAAGAGCAAGGCAGAGAGAGAAAGAGCAAGTCAGAGAGAGAAATAGCAAGTCAGAGAGAGAAAGAGCAAGGCAGAGAGAGAGAGAGAAAGAGCAAGGCAGAGAGAGAGAGAGCAAGGCAGAGCAAGTTAGAGAGAGAGAGAGAAAGAGCAAGGCAGAGAGAGAAAGAGCAAGTTAGAGAGAGAGAGAGAAAGAGCAAGGCAGAGAGAGAAAGTGCAAGGCAGAGAGAGAAAGAGCAAGGCAGAGAGAAAGAGCAAGGCAGAGAGAGAAAGAGCAAGTCAGAGAGAGAGAGAGAGAAAGAGCAAGGCAGAGAGAGAAAGAGCAAGTTAGAGAGAGAGAGAAAGAGCAAGGCAGAGAAAGAAAGAGTAAGTTAGAGAGAGAAAGAGCAAGTCAGAGAGAGAAAGAGCAAGTCAGAGAGAGAGAGAGAAAGAGCAAGGCAGAGAGAGAAAGAGCAAGTCAGAGAGAGAAAGAGCAAGGCAGAGAGAGAGAGAGAGAAAGAGCAAGGCAGAGAGAGAAAGAGCAAGGCAGAGAGAGAAAGAGCACGTTAGAGAGAGAGAGAGAGAGAGAGAGAAAGAGCAAGTCAGAGAGAGAGAGAGAAAGAGCAAGGCAGAGAGAGAAAGAGTAAGTTAGAGAGAGAAAGAGCAAGTCAGAGAGAGAAAGAGCAAGTCAGAGAGAGAAAGAGCAAGGCAGAGAGAGAAAGAGCAATGCAGAGAGAGAAAGAGCAAGTTAGAGAGAGAGAGAGAGAGAGAGAGAAAGAGCAAGTCAGAGAGAGAGAGAGAAAGAGCAAGGCAGAGAGAGAAAGAGCAAGGCAGAGAGAGAAAGAGCAAGTCAGAAAGAGAAAGAGCAAGTTAGAGAGAGAGAGAGAAAGAGCAAGGCAGAGAGAGCAAGAGCAAGGCAGAGAGAAAGAGCAAGGCAGAGAGAGAAAGAGCAAGTCAGAGAGAGAGAGAGAGAAAGAGCAAGGCAGAGAGAGCAAGAGCAAGTTAGAGAGAGAGAGAGAAAGAGCAAAGCAGAGAGAGAAAGAGCAAGTCAGAGAGAGAAAGAGCAAGTCAGAGAGAGATAGAGAAAGAGCAAGTCAGAGAGAGAAAGAGCAAGGCAGAGAGAGAAAGAGCAAGGCAGAGAGAAAGAGCAAGGCAGAGAGAGAGAGAGCAACTTAGAGAGAGAAAGAGCAAGGCAGGGAGAGAGAGAAAGAGTAAGTTAGAGAGAGAAAGAGCAAGTCAGAGAGAGAAAGAGCAAGGCAAAGAGAGAAGAGCAAGGCAGAGAGAGAAAGAGCAAGGCAGAGAGAGAAAGAGCAAGGCAGGGAGAGAGAGAGAAAGAGCGAGTCAGAGAGAGAGAGAGAAAGAGCAAGGCAGAGAGAGAAAGAGCAAGGCAGAGAGAGAAAGAGCAAGGCAGAGAGAGAAAGAGCAAGTCAGAGAGAGAAAGAGCAAGTTAGAGAGAGAGAGAGAGAAAGAGCAAGGCAGAGAGAGCAAGAGCAAGTTAGAGAGAGAGAGAGAAAGAGCAAGGCAGAGAGAGAGCAAGTTAGAGAGAGAAAGAGCAAGGCAGGGAGAGAGAGACAAAAAGCAAGGCAGAGAGAGTAGAGAGAGCAAGGCAGAGCGAGAGAGAGCAAGTTAGAGAGATAGAGAGAAAGAGCAAGGCAGAGAGAGAAAGAGCAAGTTAGAGAGAGAGAGAGAGAAAGAGCAAGGCAGAGAGAGAAGAGTAAGTTAGAGAGAGAAAGAGCAAGTCAGAGAGAGAAAGAGCAAGTCAGAGAGAGAAATAGCAAGGCAGAGAGAGAAAGAGCAATGCAGAGAGAGAAAGAGCAAGTTAGAGAGAGAGAGAGAGAGAGAGAGAAAGAACAAGTCAGAGAGAGAGAGAGAAAGAGCAAGGCAGAGAGAGAAGAGCAAGGCAGAGAGAGAAAGAGCAAGTCAGAGAGAGAAAGAGCAAGTTAGAGAGAGAGAGAGAAAGAGCAAGGCGGAGAGAGCAAGAGCAAGTTAGAGAGAGAGAGAGAGAGAGAAAGAGCAAGGCAGAGAGAGAAAGAGCAAGTTAGAGAGAGAAAGAGCAAGGCAGGGAGAGAGAGAGAAAGAGTAAGTTAGAGAGAGAAAGAGCAAGTCAGAGAGAGAAAGAGCAAGGCAGAGAGAGAGAGAGAAAGAGCGAGTCAGAGAGAGAGAGAAAGAGCAAGGCAGAGAGAGAAAGAGCAAGGCAGAGAGAGAAAGAGCAAGGCAGAGAGAGAAAGAGCAAGTCAGAGAGAGAAAGAGCAAGTTAGAGAGAGAGAGAGAAAGAGCAAGGCAGAGAGAGCAAGAGCAAGTTAGAGAGAGAACGAGCAAGGCAGAGAGAGAGAGAGCAAGTTAGAGAGAGAAAGAGCAAGGCAGGGAGAGAGAGACAAAGAGCAAGGCAGAGAGAGTAGAGCGAGCAAGGCAGAGAGAGAAGAGCAAGGCAGAGAGAGAGAGAGAGAAAGAGCAAGGCAGAGAGAAAAAGAGCAAGTCAGAGAGAGAGAGAAAGAGCAAGGCAGAGAGAGAAGAGCAAGTTAGAGAGAGAAAGAGCAAGGCAGGGAGAGAGAGACAAAAAGCAAGGCAGAGAGAGTAGAGAGAGCAAGGCAGAGAGAGAAAGAGCAAGGCAGAGAGAGAGAGAAAGAGCAAGGCAGAGAGAGAAAGAGCAAGTCAGAGAGAGAGAGAAAGAGCAAGGCAGAGAGAGAGAGGGAGAAAGAGCAAGGCAGAGAGAGAAAAAGCATGTCAGAGAGAGAAAGAGCAAGTCAGAGAGAGAAAGAGCATGTCAGAGAGAGAAAGAGCAAGGCAGAGAGAGAAAGAGCATGTCAGAGAGAGAAAGAGCAAGTCAAGGAGAGAAAGAGCATGTCAGAGAGAGAAAGAGCAGGTCAGAGAGAGAATGGACAAGGCAGAGAGAGAAAGAACAAGTCAGAGAGAGAAAGAGTGAAAGGAATAGGGAGAGTGGCAGTGTACCCTAGAGGATAAAGAGAGAACAGAGAGAGAAACACAGAGAGAGTGATGTGGGCATATCAAAGATAAAAAAGAGCAAGAGATACAGACAAACTGTGATGGAGTACAGAAAACTACAGACATTTCTGCTCTAGGACTGAACCCCTTGGCATGCCAAACAGTGAAGCATTCTGGGTAGGAGCATGGGGTTACAGGACTCACCTCTCTGCGGAGTTCGTAGACACTTTGGCAGGTCTTCAGTATAGACAGCTCCATCTCCTCCGTGGCCTCTTTAGCATTTAGAGACTGCTTCTTGAAAGAAAGATACAAACAAAAAGAAAGGAGGGAGGGAGTGGGAAAAGATAAGAGTTGTCACATAAATCATGGACTGCTGCCTTGGACGTGTCCTGTCTCTGCAGAGGAAGGAGAAGTCAGTTTCTGACCCACACCAGATCACACAAACCTGTTCAGTCCCTATCAGAGAGACAGAGAGGGGAGAGAGAGAGAGAGAGAGAGAGAGAGAGAGAGATCGCTCGATTGCTTTGGCAATGTTAACATATGTTTCATATGCCAATAAAGCCCCTTGAATTGAATTGAGATCCCTTCTGCTTCACCAACACAGAGACACCAAAAACGATTAAAACATAATCGTTTCAGACACAGGTTCTTAGGCCAAGGAGGCAGGTGGGCAGTACCAACCTTGCACAGACAGGATTAAAGCAGGGTGTCAAAACACTGTCAAACAAGCAGGAGGCATCAGATGATTTGTCTTTGACCCACTCACCACACCCCCTCATATCACTCTCTCGGTTTCCACTTAAATGAGTGGAGTAACACCTTCTCACACCCTCTCTGTTTCTACTGAATTGAGTGGAGAAACACAAACAGACCCTGGGATCCAGCTAGTGACGCACGTTGTGGGAATGTGTCTCACCAGGGAATCAATCCTTCAATGTGTTGTAGCTCTGATTCCATTCAATCTGTCAGTGGAACTGTGGCCTCTACTTTCACATCGTTATACCAGCTTAAACCAAAAACACATTGTATAAAACCTCCAAGTTTCGGTATCCAAGGAGAATCTTTTGAGCGAGGTGTCAAGAGAGAGACAGAGAACACAATGTGTCCGTGTTATCAGTGGAGTCAAGTGGATATCTATTCATACAACGAGCCTGACTTCAAGTTAGATCTTACTCCTATATACTGCAACACCAGTGTTACACTAGTGTATACACCCTTATGTTACACTAGTGCATACACCCTTATGTTACACTAGTGCATACACCCTTATGTTACACTAGTGCATACACCCTTATGTTACACTAGTGTATACACCCTTATGTTACACTAGTGCATACACCCTTATGTTACACTAGTGCATACACCCTTATGTTACACTAGTGCATACACCCTTATGTTACACTAGTGCATACACCCTTATGTTACACTAGTGTATACACCCTTATGTTACACTAGTGTATACACCCATATGTTACACTAGTGTATACACCCTTATGTTACACTAGTGTATACACCCTTATGTTACACTAGTGCATACCTGTTATATTAGGGACATTGTGTTTCCAAAGCTGGGGCTGACAGTGAAGACTTGTGAAGAGCAGAATCAACAACCTCTGCATAATCAAAACAGTTGCCTTGTGAGGTGTAACAGTTCACAGTTATCCACTGTTATGTAAATGCAAGCTGAAAAGTACCAGGGGCCTGGCTTTGGCCCCAAGTGAGAGCAGGTCTGCCAGAGACACGGGTACCGGCCCGCGTAGATGGAAACAGACAAGTCTCAGCCTTTTGGGTAAAACACTAGGGTAAATCCTGTATGGAAACAACCATACTGAAATAAGGAAAATAGTACTGCATAGTAGCATACAGGAGGGTAGTGTGAAAAGGCTGGATATTCTATACTTCTCCTCCACATGATCTGTAAACCTATCAACAGTACACAAGGTCATGCAACTACACTCCTGCAGTGTGATTCATTTGTCACCCAGAGAATCACTTGACAGCTCAAGGACATTCACTGACAATATAGAAAGGAGATACAGAGAGAAGGTGAATGTGTGTGTTCCAGGTCTCTCTTGAAAAACAGATTTTTATCTCAACGAGACTAACCTGGTTAAATAAAGGTTGAATAAAATGTGTGTGAAAAGGAAAAGAGGTCTGTGGGTATTTGCACGTGTAAATGTGCATATGCATGTGTTAAATCATAACATACTGTATGTGTGCTCTTAACCATGTAGAAGTATGAGTACATATCTATCACATATCTGTGTGAGTACTTGTATACATGTTTGTGTGTCCCTGTGTGTCTCTGTGCTTGTGTGTATGCATGTGAGTGTTTATATGGGCGTGTATGCCCTGTGAACGGCCACATACTGCCTCCATCCAGGCTGTGATGAGCTGGTCAGTGTCCTGGCGGACGAGCTGGCAGAGCTGCAGGATGCCCTCTCGGTGCTCGTGGCTGGTGTAGGCAGAGTCAGTGAAGTCCTCTGTCCTCTCCACCACCGCCTCTAGCTGGCCAGACAGAGCCTGGTGGGGCAGCAAGTACAGACCCTCACGCAGACCTTCCACGTTTGACTGGGATCACAGACAGAGACACAGACATACACACAGAGAAAAACACAGAGACAGAGACACAGACAGGGAGGCACAGACAGAGAGAGACACAGCGACAGAGACACAGACAGAGACATAGAGACAGAGACACAGACAGAGAGATGGAGAGATACACAGAGAGAGACACAGAGACACAGACAGAGACACAGAGAGGGACACAGACATAGAAACACAGAGACAGAGACAATAGTGAATACAAAAACTATTTGTCATGCCAAAAATTGAATTGACACAGGCAGAGACAGAGACACAGGCAGAGACAGAGAAGATCATTAGAAAGCGCTATGATCTCTGTTGCAGTCTATTATCCAATTCAAAGCTAGGATAATTGACTTATTCTAAAGAACTTGCACAGAACTCCTAGCATACTTCATCTTTGTATGTAGAGGCCAAAAGCGGCATACTGTATTAACACAGGCAGGTACAGTGTTATAACACATTGTTGCGTGGTACTTAGAAACGTGTTTTTCCCCCACAAACTGGCACAAAAAACAACAACATATGGAAGGAGCCCCCAGGCTCGGTCCTCCCCTGTCGTCCCACCTTGAAGTCCTTGATGCCGGTGTAAATGCTGAGGGGAAGGACCTTGGTCTCCCCGCAGGGCCGAGCGTCCGTCACGATCTCCATGACCTGCTCCAGGGCGAAACGCATGCGGTGAAACACGGCGTCTTTGTTGATACGTGCCGACTCGCAGTCAGGGTGTCTGAGACAAGTCTGCAGGGAGGAGAGAGACTCGTGGTTTTACAAGTATCTGGCACATGATTTGAAAACCAAGCAGCAGATGAAGAAACAGTCCATGTTTGAAATCAATTGTAGTAATACAGTCCCTCTACCTCGTATATACAGTTGAAGTCGGAAGTTTACATACACTTAGGTTGGAGTCATTAAAACTCGTTTTTCAACCACTCCACATATTTCTTGTTTAACAGACTATAGTTTTGGCAAGTTGGTTAGGACATCTACTTTGTGGATGACACAAGTAATTTTTCCAACAATTTTTCTAACATACAGATTATTTCACTTATAATTCACTGTATCACAATTCCAGTGGGTCAGACGTTTACATACACTAAGTTGACTCTGCCTTTAAACAGCTTGGAAAATTCCAGAAAATGGTGTCATGCCTTTAGAAGCTTCTGATAGGCTAATTGACATCATTTGAGTCAATTGGAGGTGTACCTGTGAATGTATTTCAAGGCCTACCTTCAAACTCAGTGCCTCTTTGCTTGACATCATTGGAAAATCAAAATAGATCAGTCAAGACCTCAGAAAAAACAATTGTAGACCTCCACAAGAATGGTTCATCCTTGGGAGCAATATCCAAATGCCTGAAGGTACCACGTTCATCTGTACAAACAATAGCACGCAAGTACAAACACCATGGGACCACACAGCCGTAATACCGCTCAGAAAGGAGATGTGTCTCCTAGAGATGGAACGCACTTTGGTGCGAAAAGTGCAAATCAATCCCAGAACAACAGCAAAGGACCTTGCGAAGATGCTGGAGGAAACAGGTACTAAAGTATCTATATCCACAGTAAAACGAGTCCTACATCGACATAACCTGAAAGGCCGCTCAGCAAGGAAGAAGCCACTGCTACAAAACCGCCATAAAAAAGCGGGAGGCTTGCAAGCCGAAGAACACCATCCCAACCGTGAAGCAAGGGGGTGGCAGCATCATGTTATGGGGGACTGGTGCACTTCACAAAATAGATGGCATCATGAGGAGGAAAATTATGTGGATATATTGAAGCAACATCTCAAGAGTCCAGAGCTTGGTAGCAAATGGGTCTTCCAAATGGACAATGACCCCAAGCATACTTCCAAAGTTGTGGCAAAATGGCTTAAGGACAACAAAGTCAAGGTATTGGAGTGGCCATCACAAAGCCCTGACCTCAATCCTATAGAACATTTGTGGGCAGAACTGAAAAAGTGTGTGCGAGCAAGGAGGCCTACAAACCTGACTCAGTTACACCAGCTCTGTCAGGAGGAAGCGGCCAAAATTCACCCAAATTATTGTAGGAAGCTTGTGGAAGGCTACCCGAAACATTTGACCCAAGTTAAACAACTTAAAGGCCATGCTACCAAATACTAATTGAGTGTATATAAACTTCTGACCCACTGGGAATGTGATGAAAGAAATAAAAGCTGAAATAAATAATTTTCTCTACTATTATTCTGACATTTCACATTCTTAAAATAAAGTGGTCATCCTAACTGACCTAAGGGAATTTTTACTAGGATTAAATGTCAGGAATTGTGAAAAACAGAGTTTAAATGTGTTGGCTAAAGTGTATGTAAACATCCGACTTCAAATGTATATTTAACACAAAAACTATGTTTTAGGTGAGAAGTTAGACTGGTTTGATTCCAAAAAAGAATGAAAATTCACATGACCACCATAAGGCCTAATTTCACCCATGCAGTACTAAGGTTTTCCAGCTCACAGCTTTGACCTACTACATTAGCAGTAGTGGTAGGATGTACATACCTTGGACGCAGTGAGCAGCATCATGGTGCATTTCTCCAGCACTGCTCTGGCTGCTGCCATCCTGGCCTTCTTATTCTCGTCCTTCAGGTCCTAAATGACAGAGACCAACACTGGGCAGTTAAGCTGTGTTCACATTGACAGTTTGAAGTCACTTAAATCCTATTTATTTGCATATCTGATTTGAATCTGTTCTTTTTCCTGCAGCCTGAACAGAAAAAAAGCAGATGGAATCTAATATTTCAAGACACATTTCAAACCACCTTCATAGGTGGTTTGAAGTCAGATACAAATCTGATTCCTGCCCATGTGACTTGTGTCTGAAAGGTCAAATGTGATGTTTTTGTCCTCAAGTGGTTCTTTGGAATATCTTGTTGCTTGCTAGCTACTCTGTTAACAGTTTGACGAGAACATGTGGCAGCTAACTAGCTTGTTCATTGTTTACAAACAAATGAGTGAATGTGACAGAAAGCTAAACAGCTACCTAGCTAGCTAGTTGACTGCTGTTGCTAGCCAAAAATGATTCATTTTGAACGTTTGATCATCTTATCCTTTGAGGCTTTAACCTCTCTTGGGTAGGGGGCAGTATTTTCACCTCTGGATGAAAAGCATGCCCAAAGTAAACTGCCTGTTACTCAGGCCCAGAAGCTAGGATATGCAAATAAGTGATAGATGTGGATAGACACTCTAAAGTTTCTGTTAAAATAATGTCTGTGAGTAGAACAGTAGAACTGATATGGCAGGTGAAACCCCGAGGACAAACCATCCAGGGGAACTGAAAATTAAGGTCATAGAATATTTCAATGGTTTTCTATGGGATACCCTTATTAATAGGAATCTGGTTGCAGTTCCTATGGCTTCCACCAGATGTCAACAGTCTTTAGAAATGGTTCAATGTTTTTCTTTTGAGAAATGAAGAAGTAGTGCTATTCATTGTAAGTGTCACTCCATATGGACTCTACTGTTTTGGTGCGAGTGAACTGGAGCGCGCTTCACATTGTTTTTATCTGGTATTAGAAACAGTTTATTCCGTCTTAAATTTGATCGATTATTTACGTGTTAGTGAATGTTAGATTAGGTTGGATTAGGAACATTGTTTGAAATGTTTGGACCAAGTTTACAGGTAATTTATTAGATACTTTGTAGGCATGTTGGGTGAGTTGAAACCGGTGTATTTCTGAATCAAACGCGCCAAATAAATGGACATTTTTGGGACAAAAAGAAGGACATTATCGAACAAAAAGACCATTTGTGATGTTTCTGGGACATTTTGGAGTGCCAACAGAAGAAGATCTTCAAAGGTAAGGCATTCAGGTTATCGCTATTTCTGACTTTTGTGGTGCACCTGCCTGGTTGAAATATGATTTTCATGTGTTTGTATGCAGGGCGCTGTCCTCAGATAATCGCATGGTTTGCTTTCGCCGTAAAGCCTTTTTAAAATCTGCAGCTGGATTAACAAGAAGTTAAGCTATATTTTGATGTATAACACATGTATACAAGAATGTTAAATATTTTAATTTGGTATTTTTGAATTTCGCGCTCTACAATTTCACCGGATGTTGGCCAGGTGGAACGCTACCATCCCACCTGCCCATAAGAAGTTATAAGTGTTTAAAACACGCAGATTTTGAACATTCAAAGCACCTGGGAAACGTCCATGGCAGACACTGTTGTCACCTTAGCATGCTACATAACTTCTGAGTGATAGGAAGCACGTGCACCACCACCAATCAGTCTTTACCAGTGCGTATACACCCATTGTTACTATGACAACTAGCGTAGCCATGTCAGCAAATAACTGCTGTCTGAACAAACACAAATCCAATTTGGTAACGTAACTTGCTGTTTGGACAGTCAGTAGTCCAAAACTGGTTTTCAATATTAAGGCATACAGTGTGAACATAGGTTTAAGAGAAGAAGCTTCCCTTCAGGTCCAAAAGGACAGAGACCAACACTGGACAGTTAGAGAAGTAGCAGGTTCCCAAACTTCTCTGATTTGTGAGTGGGACCCAGTTAAAGCCCTTTGAATGATCTTGTGAGCCACCGAATAGACAGAACCATTTCTCAAGATTAAATACAACACGACTGACAGTGACCTAACAGCACCAGTGGGATCTGAAGCAAGTCTCAAACCCACTCTGACTCAGTGGGGTCTGACCCTACCAGTGGTCTGGACTAGTGGACCAAGGCCACATCCCAAATGGCACCCTATTCACCATATAGTGCACTTCCTAAAGAGCATGCTGAACACATATGGACCACATTCCTATGATGGGAAAGATATGTCAGAGTTATTAGGCTATGTTAAGTTAAAGCCTAGTTCTCAGGCCATCAGAGTTCTTACTCATAGACCAACCTGGTGAAGCACGACTCAATGCAGTAGATAACATTACGCAGTCGGCAGGAGACTAGATATCTCAGTTACATCCATGGACTCTCTCTCCTCTCTCTGTGTTTCAAAGACTTAGCCTCCAGTAGGGATTTAGTGTGTGTGTGTGTGTGTGTGTGTGTGTGTGTGTGTGTGTGTGTGTTTTTCAGGAGAGGCTGAATCGACTTCTCGAGGCGCAGAGCCATGGATTACTAAGGAGATGTGATGATGTGTTATTATATTCCCCTGCTCTTCGCTAGGTTAGTCTCTCAATAGAAGAGCCAGGAGATTTCCAGACGGAGAGAGAGATGGGGACGTGGCATGTTTGTGAAACACCCCTTTAAACAAAAAGAAGGGAAGGAAAGCTGAATATTATTCGTTCTCTCCCTACAGCACAGCGATAACACTTTTCAACAGCTAGTTAACGCAGTTGGATAAACCTTATCCATTATCCCAAATGGCAACCTATTCCCTGTCTAGTGCATTAGCCATTGGGCTTTGGGAACAGGGACTAGGGAGCCATTAGGGATGCATACAAAGAGACTGTGTATGAATCAAAGCATGATTAGCAGACGCTGACACTACAGGGGAACACCAGAGTTTTTCTGGCCTCATTATTTCTGTAAAAAAAAAATGTAATATATAGAACATGTTGCACTTGATATATTTCAAATAGAGAGTTTGTTTGATTTGACGGTCAAAATGTATCAAGGCATATCAATATTCTGCTTTCATGATGTAAACGCTCCTTTGATATGCGAGTCAGATCTGACCCATTTTTCATGCCGTTTGTCTAAACACACACACACACACACACACACACACACACACACACACACACACACACACACACACACACACACACACTCCTAGCCTGTGCAGAAGCCCTGGAGTGTATCTGTGTGTATCTGTGTGTGTGTGTGTGTGTGTGTGTGTGTTTAGACAAACGGCACCTGTGTCTGGGTAGCAGGGGCTCGTCACACACACCCTGCTATCTGAGTCATCTTGCTGTCTGAGTGGATGTGGAGCCAACAGCACACGGCACTGTACACAATCTGAAGGGTCTCACCCCTCCCCCCCCTCTGGACAGACTGTGTTTATCAAGAGCTGATGGGGAGTGGAGAGGCACATAGTGTTTGGTAGGATGACAGTGTGTTTGGTAGGAAGGGGGAAAGAAGGAAGACTTTGCCCAATATATGATCAGAGAGGATTGATACTCACATTCTGTCTGTCCCCGGTCAGGTGGGCGAACTCCACCATCTGATTCCCGAACTGGCTGAAGATCTGGACAAACTCCTGGAAGGTGCTCACTCTCTCCAGCTGCTCCAAGGTTACTAGCACCTGGGAAGGAACACTATTACAGTAACTACCATTGGCTCCCACACCTACACATTACACACAACAACTCTTGAATTAAACACCACATGCTGAACTCAAAGAAGGCACATTTCTTTCTGCCAGAACCATGTCTTGAGGGAGCAAAGTTGCTGTGAGAGATATTACTACTTTGACACCTCAGAATGCCTTTGCTGCTGGCAAAATGCTGCTTTAAGATATGTGAACGAGGTAGCAAAGCAAATTCTTAATGTTGGCCTCGCCATACAAATGATGGCCATTCATTTCACTTTCCACGCTTTTCCAGCTGCAGTGTTCAGTAGAGCAGTTTGTCATGACTGATTGACTGAGACGACACGAAGGACCTGTCTGTTGAAACAGGAAAAGGTCATTGTGACAAGAAGTTGTATTGTCTTCCAATCGTCTGGTGAACGGGGAAATAGGAAGGAGGATTAATGTTGGTGTCACCATGTCTCAGGAGTTATCGCAATGGCCTTGGGGCTGAGTGGGGCATCTGAAAAACCAATCAGATCACAATGATTTACCCCAATCACCTCTACTGTACACAATGGAACACACTCCGTGTTGCATGAAGGTGTGTTAAAAGGGTACCCTGGGTTCTGTCTGCAATAACCTGGGATCTGTCTGCAATACAGACGGAACTCTGTGTTGCATGAAGGTGTGTTAAAAGGGTAACCTGGGTTCTGTCTGCAATAACCTGGGATCTGTCTGCAATACAGACGGAACTCTGTGTTGCATGAAGGTGTGTTAAAAGGGTACCCTGGGATCTGTCTGCAATAACCTGGGATCTGTCTGCATTACAGACGGAACTCTGTGTTACATGAAGGTGTGTTAAAAGGGTACCCTGGGATCTGCCTGCAATACAGACGGAACTCTGTGTTACATGAAGGTGTGTTAAAAGGGTAACCTGGGTTCTGTCTGCAATAACCTGGGATCTGTCTGCAATACAGACGGAACTCTGTGTTGCATGAAGGTGTGTTAAAAGGGTAACCTGGGTTCTGTCTGCAATAACCTGGGATCTGTCTGCAATACAGACGGAACTCTGTGTTGCATGAAGGTGTGTTAAAAGGGTACCCTGGGATCTGTCTGCAATACAGACAGAACTCCGTGTTACATGAAGGTGTGTTAAAAGGGTAACCTGGGTTCTGTCTGCAATAACCTGGGATCTGTCTGCAATACAGACGGAACTCTGTGTTGCATGAAGGTGTGTTAAAAGGGCAACCTGGGATCTGTCTGCAATACAGACGGAACTCTGTGTTGCATGAAGGTGTGTTAAAAGGGTAACCTGGGATCTGTCTGCAATACAGACGGAACAGAACCCATGATGTATGAAGGTGTATTAATGTATACAATAGTTACAGGAATGACTATTGTCATGAAAATGTAGAAATCATTAGCTTACTATGTCTTCAGCTACTTTATAAGACACGTACCTTGATAACATGCTACTAGTGAACTGTATTGCATTTAGATGCATTTTGTCTGACATGCAACACTGAACAAAATCAGCCGATGCATAATGCATCAAACCTTCAACACCTCTCAGACCCCCCCAAAACATCATGAAATATGGATCTATTATAAAACAGCGTGATCCATCCATCCGGAGCAGTGTGTGTGTGTGTGTGTTCATGTGTGTGTGAGAGAGTGGCTTGGCTCTAGGAGGGTAAACAGTAGTGACATCCTGCAAGCCAGGCAGGAGCTCTATGCTGTTATCAGACAGACACAGGGTTCAAAATTGAATTGTGTTTGCCAGTAATGGGAGCAGACCTGTCGCCCGTCTGTCCAAACAGGCCTTACTGGACGTGATTAGGCCCTTACACTCTGTGTATGTGTGTGTGTGTGTGTGTCTGTGTGTGTGTGTGTGTGCCCCCTCGCCTCTAAGAGCCACACACGCACACACACAGCACATCCCGTTCCTGAAAGCAGCAGGAATAGAAACAGGGCCTGGTCCTTTTATGTGAATGTGCTGCTACTCCCCCACCATTATCTCCACAGCAGCAGAGGAGTTCTCCTGTACTGTGTCATGGAGCTCAGATAGGATCGGATAGACTGGAAGGAGGATGGAGTTGCCAGTGCTGGGTGCTGGGTGCTGTGTGTGTGTGTGTGTGTGTGTGTGTGTGTGTGTGTGTGTGTGTGTGTGTGTGTGTGTGTGTGAGAGACTCTGTCTGTACCTACTTTGTTCTGTGAGTCTGTGTGCATCTAAAGCCCTATATCTATACTGTGTGGTCGGAAGCGGTAACTACTTAATGATCTGTTTGATGACGATGGGACCTACTTTGTTGCGTGAGGTGATGATCTGTTTGATGACGATGGGACCTACTTTGTTGCGTGAGGTGATGATCTGTTTGATGACGATGGGACCTACTTTGTTGCGTGAGGTGATGATCTGTTTGATGACGATGGGACCTACTTTGTTGCGTGAGGTGATGATCTGTTTGATGACGATGGGACCTACTTTGTTGCGTGAGGTGATGATCTGTTTGATAACGATGCGGTCTGCGAGGACCAGGACTTTGGTGACGGAGGAGAGGAGCATGCGGGCGGCCTTCACCATGCCTGTCCGGTCACTGAACACTGTTGTGCGTCCGTCCACAGGGGGAGTCACCGCAGTCCCAACGTCTGTCAGCTGGGCTATGGCATCCCCTAGAGGACAAAAAGGACGGAGGATGATAATGGTTTTTAGAGCCCGACCGATAGGTTTTTTGGGTCTGATACCAATTCCGATTGTTGGGGGGACAAAACTTACCGATACCAATATATCTGCTGATATACTGTTTTACAGCGGAAATGAAAAAGTATAATTTTCCCGCAATGAATTTGATAAATCATTAATTGCCATTCAGAAGAGCAACTGTCCTAAGACATATGCTTCAAATGTTGATTTCTTACATTGTGAAATGAATGACACATCATGAGAATGGCTGCAAGTGTTCAGATAAGCATGAAATTCCCTTTTTTCAACCTATTTATAGATTATTGGTTATCTGTGGAGGAGGTGAAAGAGGAGGAGAAGGGGGAGGGTGATGATGATGATCAGGAGGAGTAAGAGGAGAATGGGGAGGGTGATGATGATGATCAGGAGGAGTAAGAGGAGTAGGGTGAGGGTGATGATGATGGTCAGGAGGAGTAAGAGGAGAAGGGGGAGGGTGATGATGATGGTCAGGAGGAGTAAGAGGAGAAGGGGGAGGGTGATGATGATGATGGTCAGGAGGAGTAAGAGGAGGAGAAGGGGAGGATGATGATGATCAGAAGGAGTAAGAGGAGAAGGGAGAGGGTGATGATGATGGTCAGGAGGAGAAAGAGGAGGAGAAGGGGGAGGGTGATGATGATCAAATCTTTTGGAATTGTTCTATATCATTCAGCATAGAAACACCATACAACATTTTCAGAGGTACAATGTATCGTACATTATCACTTTATCTAAATGTTCTAATACTTGGTCAACTTTCTTCACAGTGGTTTCATGCAAACCCCATTATCCCAAAACGTGTTCAAAGTTGCATAAACTAAAAAGTGACATCCAGAATTCAGCTCCACTTTGTTAGAGATAAAACCCTTTAGGTTCCCTTCCCATGGTGCCCTATGTGACAGTTGAGAGGCTCCTCCCCTCCTTTCTCTTCTCTTCTCCTCTGCTCTCCTGTCAGTCAACGGTAGCACCATAAACCCCAGTGGGAACATCTCATCCTGGACAGGCTTATATTCAGCTCGGTGGCACTGCAGCAATGTGATGCCAGCCAATGCTAAGGCCAGCTGGCACGCCCTCTGAGCGGCATGACCAGGCCATTTCAAACTGAGAGGCTGGTGCACTGGAGGGTCGCTAATTCCTTCACGAAACTCCAAAACAACCCTGGGTGCAAAATGGAAAAGGAAAACCAACATATAAATACTGGGCTGAAGAACCATAACTAAAATAGTCTCGGGCAGTAGAGAGAGAGCGAGAGAGAAGGGGGGGAGACTTGTATCACGTTGGCTGCATGGTTTGGCTCCTTGTTTGGGTTGGCTTGCAATCCAAAATAAAGTGCACCGACGCACTGATTGCATTCGCAGCCCCTTGTGGATGCCAGAATCCCCCAAACCAGCTGAAACATTCAGCATAGCTCACAAATAATATTGCTGAACATCAGAATACGGTCCAGAAGCTGCATGGAGTTTGATTAAGCTATGCCAAATGTCCCCCTCCATGCTTCCCAAGAATTTTATAACAGTGTTGCTCATTCGTCTTCTTGTTCTCTTTATCGCTAAGATCTCTTTTTATGGGAATTGTTTGTTTTCTGCTGCTTGCTATTGGAATGGGATGAACACTTGAAATTATTAAAAGCTGTGGAGTCTTGCAACTGGCCGAGTTCTGACCATAAAAAGAGCCTTGTAACAGGGTGATTGTGATATTATGTAGTCTACAGCCTGCATGTTGCACTGACATACACCGTTTGAGAGATACAAGACCGTGGTGCCCTTTTACACACTCACTAAACTCTCAATACAGTATCTGCCTCCTAAAACCTTAGCTAGCGGCAAAATATGTTTGGTCTGGTCAAGCAGAACAGATTGAAGCCAACAACTATGCCTCATTGCCCCCTCTCTACGACATCGCCCCATGATGGAGATCACCAAATGAAAGTAACGTAATCACCTTTTTTATTAATTTCATTACGCTTCCTGCCTGCATGCCTGCCTGCCTCCATCCTCCTTGTTTGCTTCCCTCACTCCCTGCCTGTCTCCCTGTGTCTTTGCCTGACTGCATGCCTTCCTGCCTCCATCCTCCTTGTTTGCTTCCCTCACTCCCTGCCTGTCTCCCTGTGTCTTTGCCTGCCTGCATGCCTTCCTGCCTCCATCCTCCTTGTTTGCTTCCCTCACTCTCTGCCTGTCTCCCTGTGTCTTTGCCTGCCTTCCTGCCTCCATCCTCCTTGTTTGCTTCCCTCACTCCCTGCCTGTCTCCTTGAGTCTTTGCCTGCCTTCCTGCCTCCATCCTCCTTGTTTGCTTCCCTCACTCCCTGCCTGTCTCCCTGGGTCTTTGCCTGCCTGCATGCCTTCCTGCCTCCATCCTCCTTGTTTGCTTCCCTCACTCCCTGCCTGTCTCCCTGTGTCTTTGCCTGCCTGCATGCCTTCCTGCCTCCATCCTCCTTGTTTGCTTCCCTCACTCTCTGCCTGTCT
This sequence comes from Oncorhynchus mykiss, assembly GCF_057628025.1. Lineage (NCBI taxonomy): Eukaryota > Metazoa > Chordata > Actinopteri > Salmoniformes > Salmonidae > Oncorhynchus > Oncorhynchus mykiss. The sequence continues at coordinate 18,164,566 of NC_143051.1, read as the reverse complement.
CCCTGTGTCTTTGCCTGCCTTCCTGCCTCCCTGCGCTGGAGGAGGTTCGCCTCGTCTCTTCCTCCCTCTGGCTACACTTTAAGAGGCCGTCAATCATTCTCCTCTTCCCACAGATTTAAAGCTTTACCTTCCTTTCCTTTCCCCTTCTTTCTTTCTTTCTTTCTTTCTTTCTTTCTTTCCATCACATAGAAGACAACTTCATTCCGTCCCAGAACGACGGAGGGAAAAGTTCACTTTCTGTCTTTTTAACGGTAAAGGTAAAGCAATCCGTTGTGTCACCAAAGCCCCATATACTACCCACCATTGCGACCTGTACGCTCTCGTTGGCTGGCCCTCGCTTCATACTCGTCGCCAAACCCACTGGCTCCATGTCATCTACAAGACCCTGCTAGGTAAAGTCCCCCCTTATCTCAGCTCGCTGGTCACCATAGCATCTCCCACCTGTAGCACACGCTCCAGCAGGTATATCTCTCTAGTCACCCCCAAAACCAATTCTTTCTTTGGCCGCCTCTCCTTCCAGTTCTCTGCTACCAATGACTGGAACGAACTAGAAAAAACTCTGAAACTGGAAACACTTATCTCCCTCACTAGCTTTAAGCACCAACTGTCAGAGCAGCTCACAGATTACTGCACCTGTACATAGCCCACCTATAATTTAGCCCAAACAACTACCTCTTTCCCAACTGTATTTAATTAATTTATTTATTTTGCTCCTTTGCACCCCATTATTTTTATTTCTACTTTGCACATTCTTCCATTGCAAAACTACCATTCCAGTGTTTTACTTGCTATATTGTATTTACTTTGCCACCATGGCCTTTTTTGCCTTTACCTCCCTTATCTCACCTCATTTGCTCACATTGCATATAGACTTGTTTATACTGTATTATTGACTGTATGTTTGTTTTACTCCATGTGTAACTCTGTCGTTGTTGTATGTGTCGAACTGCTTTGCTTTATCTTGGCCAGGTCGCAATTGTAAATGAGAACTTGTTCTCAACTTGCCTACCTGGTTAAATAAAGGTAAAATAAATAAATAAATAAAAAGGTAAAATATTCCCTCAATAGAGTGAAGAAGGTAAGACAACGGAAGAAAGGAGGAGTGGAAGGAATAAAATTGGCTACAGTGGGCCACTCTGGCTGACGCTCCCCACCAGCTCGCTTTTGTTTGGGTTCAGCGCTTTTCAAATCAGCACACTGGGAGATTAAACACACTGTTACACATGCCTCTTCTCCCGACATTAACCTATTATCCAGTGTTGGCTTCTAAATTCTTACCCTGTGAGATTTTGTTTTGGACTTCATATATCAACAGGATAAGACTTTGATTGGGCCTCAAGGCTTTGACCCCCTATTCATCCTGCTATTTTTCACTTGATAAGAGTTGCAAAGCCGGCTCAAAAATATATTACTCTGTTTCTTTTAAAAGAGCGTTGATAGCTGCGGTGTAGATATCCTCCTCCCACGGCATGTGGTAGTTATTCGGAGAATGACTGGACAGTTATGATGAAGAGATAAAAGGTCGGCGTTTGTAGGTATATTTAGTTGCATGGGCTCATGGAAAAGTGTTGAAAGAGGGGGGCACAAGGTCACACGTCCCAGTTTCTCTATTTGTCTGTCTAAGCAAAGGATTCAACTGCCGACAGCTGAGAACAGGCGAGATTCTCTCTCTCTATATCCCTCTGAGCGAGAGAAGATACTGAAGATGAGTGAACTCTGTCCAGAAGACAGAGCAAGCAAACCTCAGAATACCCTTCATTACGCCTGCAGCCCTGCCTGCCTGGTACACAAACACTTCAGCCTCAAATTACACAGCTCTCTCCTTTTCCAAACCTTACTCATACTGTTCTGTTCTGTCTCTGCATTTCCCCCCTCAGGAAAGAACATAACCAACGTCACTTCCCTGTAGCCTCTAGTCTTGCAAACTTAAACTAAACTTCACTCAAAACTAACAAAAACAACAGTATTTGACTTCTGAACACCTCCAGTGCAAATATGTTGAATAGGCAGAGTTAGGGTTGCACATTTTGGGGAATATTCAGAACTTTCCGTGGGAATATATGGGAATTAACGGGAATATATGGGAATTAACGGAAATATATGCAAATTAATATTAATACTGTTTAAACATAGATGTTTTTTTGCATTGGATATATTTACCATATCATATGGAGACAGAAACATAAACCTTTTACCGTATCGTAAGTAGACATAATTGCAAATGATTAAATCCTTCCAATAGAAAAAAACTAAAAACATTTAGTTACGAATTGAACTTTAATTAAATGTGTTGACTCTTCACATGGGATGATTTCACTGAACAACAAAAGAAAGGGAATATTGAGTGATCCCCAATGATCCATGGCATCTCCCAAAAATGTTTTCAACATACAGTACATCTGTAAAATGATAGTCTAGAAACTAAAGCTTTGGTTGTCTTCCTCTCAGGCTTCCATGTCTTCTCCCTGGACCTCCTCAATGTCCACCTCTTGAACATCAGACTCTGAGGCCTCATGTTCGCTGTCACTTTCCAATCTTGTTGAGAATGGCTCGTTGTCGGGCTCAAAAAGCCTCAAATTTGCCCAGATGGCCACCAATTTTTCAAGCCCTGTATTGGTCAGCCTGTTGCGTGCTTTGGTGTGTGTGTTCCAAAACAAGGCGGCTGATGTTCGTGGGATTTGGAGGCTGATGGAGGCAACAGGGGAAAGAGCCTCAGATCCACAACGTCCCTTCCACCAGGTGGCTGATGAGATATATTGGCACGATTGCCATATTGCATCTCCATCCCAAAGCCCTTGCTTGGAAGTGTACTTCACCAGACTGCCAAGAACCTTTCCCTCAGCCAGGCCAAGGTGGCGAGACACAGTAGTGATGAAACCATAGGCCTTGTTGATCTCTGCACCAGACAGGATGCTCTTGCCAGCATACTTGGGGTCCAACATGTACGCTGCGGTGTATATGGGCTTCAGGCAGAAGTCTTCATGCTTTGAATCAACAGTGAAGTGGGCAGGGCAGTATGGATTTCTTCTCTTACATCTGAAAGCAGAGTCTGAATATCAGTCAGGATGGCATTGTTTCCCTCAATCCGTACAATGGCTACTGCTATAGGTTTCAGGAGTTTCAGGCTGCTTACTACTCTCTCCCAAAATACATCATCCAGGAGGATCCTCTTGATGGGGCTGTCCATATCAGCAGACTGTGATATGAACATTTATTGGAGAGACTCCTTCCCCTCCAGGAGGCTGTCAAACATGATGATAACACCACCCCAACGGGTGTTGCTGGGCAGATTCAATGTGAGGCTCTTATTCTTCTCACTTTGCTTGGTAAGGTAGATTGCTGCTATGACTTGATGACCCTTCACATACCTAACCATTTCCTTGGCTTTCTTGTAGAGTGTATCCATTGTCTGTCACCAGTGCAAATACCTTCTGTTGTCCAAGGTCATTGATGACTGCCTTCAACTCATCTGCAATGTAGAGACCGGTGTGTCTAGTGTACCTTGTGTCTGTGCTCTTGTAGAATACTGGTTGAGGGGTGGAGATGATATAGTTAATTATTCCTTGCCCACGAACATTCGACCACCCATCAGAGATGATTGCAATACAGTCTGCTTTCTCTATGATTTGCTTGACCTTCACTTGAACGCTGTTGAACTCTGCATCCAGCAAATTAGTATATAAAGCATGTCTGGTTGGAGGGGTGTATGCTGGGCGAAGAACATTCAGAAATCTCTTCCAATACACATTGCCTGTGAGCATCAGAGGGGAACCAGTTACAGACACAGCTTGAGCAAGACATTCATCAGCATTTCTCTGACTACGTTCCTCCATTGGGTCAAAAAAACTTCTGATTACAGGAGGACCATGAGTTGTTGCTATCAATAATGTTATGACGCTGGCCTGGGGGTAGGTTTATGACAGTCATAAATACCTCTCCCTCCCTTTTCCTCTCTCTACCCTACTGATGTAACTATTGGAAATCCCTTGGTTAACATATAGATTCTGGGAACATCAGAAGGTGGGGGGAAATGAACCACTTTTCGTCCAACGCTCTAACCACTAGGCTACCCTGCCGCCCCTAATTTAGAGCTTTCAGATGAGACTGAAATAAGGTGACGATTGATATTGACTGCTGTAAAATATTACTAGGTCTTTGAGAGTTTATTCGGAAGATAACTGCTCTATAAATATTATTTTGTGGTGCCCCGACTTTCTAGTTAATTACATTTACATGATTAGCTCAATCAGGTAATATTAATTACAGAGAAAGAATTTTATAGAATAGCATGTCATATCACTTAATCCAGCATAGCCAAAAACACGACAATAAGGTGTCTGATTCATAATTTTCACCTCGAATAGAAGTAGAGGGACTTTTGTCAGAGGTTGCTTGTTGTGAGTGCTGAGGGAACGTTATGCACTTGGTCAGATGATTCTGCAGCTTTGTTGCATTCTTCACATATGATTTGGCACAGTATTTGCAAATGTACACAACTTTTCCTTCTACATTAACTGCAGTGAAATGTCTCCACACAAGAGATAGTGCTCGTGGCATTTTCCTGTAAAGATTAGATTTATTTTATCTTTTTAACTCTGAATACAATTCCCTGTGCAGATAAATAGTTAAGCAGTTAGATTAAACAAGTCCTTTGTAAGACAAATGTTTTAGAATTAAACAGAATGTAGAATGTATGGAAATAAATGAACTACCACTCCTCGGTTAGCAGGTTCAAGCAATCTAAAACCCACATCATAGCAAAAATGAACTAGCAGAAATGGTTAATATATTAGAAATTATTTCAACACACTTTGCTATAGGGTACTATTTACCAGTTAACAAAAAATAACGTATGTCATATAAAATATATTCACCCCACCCAGTATTGTAATCAAAACTTACCAGAAAGCATGTAATCCTTGGTTCATATAATATGTAGCGCAGGCTCAATAGCATCTCATTAGTGTGCAAGATCTTGAGAATCAGCTGTACATGTGATGGAAGAATGAACTGTGCATGCAGAGGGTTGCAATTCCATTGAATTGGGGATAGTTTAACCAAAATATGCCACAAGACCTAGAATGGCCTTCTCTGTATCCCACAAAAAAGGTTCACTGTTATAAGCTCATTTTTGTTGTGAATTTAAGCACAATTCGCCAAATTCAAGGGCTTAACTTCCCATGGAAAGTTTCCGACCCATTTTAAAAATGTATTCATGATGAAAACAGCAAAAACACTCCCTTCGTTGGACTGCATTTAAAATGGAACCTTCTTCCCTATAGAGTGCACTAGGATGCCATTTAGGATGTAATTCAGACGCAGATCCAGTTACCTGCTCTGCGGGCCTCGAAGCAGGCCATGCCCATCTCCTCCTTCAGCTCCTCGTTCTCCACGGCAATGGCCTCGCCCACGGCAACGAAGCGACCCACAGCAACACTAACAGCCTGGCCCACCCTTTGTATGGCCTGCTGCGTCCGCTCAGACTTCTTTGGTTTGTCTTTGTGATTGATCAGGGTGGTGATCTAGAAGGATACAGAGACAGAGACTAGTCAGTGAGGTGTGCCTTGTGTGTTTGTAATATAGGTGTACAGCAGTGGTCGCCAACCGGTCGATCGCGATGAATTTCTGTGATAAACCCAACAATAAAGCTGTGCGTTCCTATTCTTTCCGTTTCCTGCTGTTGATGGTAGGTGCACTTGATTCAGCAGCCCTAGCGCTGGGAAGGCAAAGTGTTCCCATTTTAAACCATTTCATGTGTCTGAAGGTAGAACTCCGCCTACCCGGCAGGCCCAGAGAGTGCACCTATAGGCCTAATGCTAGTCAATCAGATATTTCAGATCACCGTGTCTACACAGTTTCCTCGCTCCATAGACTGTAAAAAGAAGCCTTGAACTCACAGCAAAGTTGATCCTGTGAGATTTCAGAACATTTAAAACCATGAGTAGAGAGAAACTCAACGAATACAGCAGAGAGGTGCTGTTTTTATGAGTGAGTTCATGTTTAAGTTGTTATTCAGCACTGTCAACACTTAGTTTGTCAGTTTTATAAGCCCTAAAATGTGAGTGTTTCGATAAGCTTGCTTTGTTGTTATTTCTCTGGTCATAGGAGTAACAACATTAATTGGTTCATGAGGCAGAAGTAATGCAGTGCAACTTAAGCCTCACAATCAGCTGGAAGACTGTGTCCCATTTTCTCAGTTGAGGGAGGGAGAGAGGAGGGACAGTGAGTCGGGTGAGAGGCAGCCTCCCCTCAGACTGACCATCAGATGTAGGCCATCAGCACAGTAAACAAAACAAGCTAATTATTATGCTCACTCAGCTGTGCCTCACAAGTAATAGAACAAATGATCTATTACCAGTGTGATCATATACCTACAATTTTGAAATATAATTTAAAAAGATGGTCTGAGAAGAACAACATCGGCTGGGCAATTCAAGCGTAGCCAATATGCAGTGATAATGTTTTGGGCCTATAGCCTACTGCACAAACATCATTGCTACAGAACTGTTTTTAATTAGTTAATGTTGCATAGGCTCATGTTGTTGAAGTCATGTTTAAATAAATCTGAGTGGTAGATCTCGGCTTGCATTTTGACTCAGAAAGTGATCTTGACTCAGAAAAGGTTGTTGACCACTGGTGTATAGGACCCGTGTAAAGGAATCATATTTTGAAGTACCCGAGAATGCTGTCATAGCTGGTGAGGAAATGGTTAAGTCATTTGAAGATTGCTGCTGTCCTCAACCTGACAGCATACCAGCCAGTTTCCCTAAAACAAATCACCGTCTTGTCATGGAAAATTTCTAAATTAGACATACTATGCTATTTTTACTTAGAGAATTGTCCATTGTATATGCTTGTGATTTTTTTTGCTGATGTAGGCTTGTTGTCTTGTGTGACTTAGTTAGCCTGGGTATACAGATAAGAGCTGGGTGCGACCGCAGTATGTATCATGACTCAAGGCGAGACCCAAATGCAAACACAGGAGGCAGATGGATGGAGTTTAAGATGTTTAATACATCCAAAGGGGAGGAGGCAAGAGAATGGTCATGGACAGGCAAAATGTCAATATCAGTTCAGAGTCCAGGAGGTCCTGAAAGGCAGGCAGGCTCGAGGTCAGGGCAGGCAGAATGGTCAGGCAGGTCGGGCATAGTCCAGAAAACAGACAATGGTTCGAACCGGGAGGACTAGCAAAAGGAGAATAGAAAAAGGAGTACGGGAAAAAATATGCTGGTTGACTTGATAAACATACAAGACGAACTGGCACAGAGAGATAGGAAACACAGGGATAAATACACTGGGGAAAATAAGTGACACCTGGAGGGGATGGAGTCAATCACAAGGACAGGTGAAACAGATCAGGGTGTGACAGTTTGTGACATCCTGTTTGAACTATCTGCAGGAACTCCTCTGTGTGGAAACTTGCAGGAAAGATCAGACAATGGTGGCAACATCAGCTATCTTAATCTACAAAGACAAGCTAAATGCCTTTTTTATACACTATGTTCCCCACCCCTGTTTACACACATCTGCTAACTGCCACATATACAAAAATATTGAACTTTTTTATAAAAGCTGAGAGACAACTCTGTTCGTTGGGCCTTAACTTAGTACTGTTGAAGAGCATAGTTGACTGCTCCATCTTATAATAAAGTTGTTGTTTGAAGATTCTGCAGTCTCTCTTCTCTTCGAACAGCTAAAATCCCCTACAGTCTACACAGTAACAGTGAGTGGGTTAAATCACTGGGGGAAAAAGCCATATTACAAAGCCATTATTATGTGTTGCGATAATTGCGTTGTTTGCTCTATAATCAGTTAGTTCATATGCCTTGACGCCATTATATATAGGCCTATAGGCCCAGAATAAATTCAGCAACACCTTTGTTTCATCATAAAACCGGAGAGCAACATCTGTCCGGTGAAGTCCACAAAACATATTGCATGTAACAAACAGTTACATTACCTGCAGCATGGTCAAGCAAGTTACCATTTCCAACATTTTCGGACTACTAAACAATTATTGATTTAGAACCATGGAGAGTTACTGCAAGTTGCAAAGAAAACAGGAGCTGCCGCCACTATTTCAGCACCATTTCAACTACAACATTCCAACATCCTCAAATCACATTGATTAGTCTAATACAGTGACAACTAAAAGATACCAAAAATAATTTAGTCCAATCAACATAAGCTAAATATGATGTGGCTGTCCATAGTACTAATTTGTGTGTGTGTGTACGTGTGTGTGTGTGCGTGCGCGCTCGCAAGTAGAGAAAACATGTGAACTCACCCTACTTTTAGAGAAACGCCAATGCCATCCCCCTCTCTTTCATGTTGCCAAAATGGTCTATGATTCTGTATGATTCTGATTGGCTACATGGCTAAAATGCTTTCTCACTAGCCTAACTTCATGGGCAACGATGAGCCAGCTAGTTAACACTAGCCTTCTACATCAGGCAAGGGGCACAATGTATGAATTTATGGTTGGATCAAAATCACCGTTATAATCATTGGCCAGTACTGAGAATTAAGTAAAACCACAAGACCAAATCCCTATTTACATCCATTACTAATTTAGGAAACGGTAAATTTGAGCTAGCTAGCCACCGGAGGACAACAACAATATCGAGATGCAACAATTCAAGTTTATTCTGTCAATGGCGTTTGGCTTGATGTGATGTGATTGGTGTGAAGCCAAATCCAAACTGGCTTCCCTTGACACTTTTTTTTGGTGGACCAGGACCATTCACAGTTGAGCTCGCTCAGTTTAGCTCAACATTGATTGGCTATTATCTCATAATTTGTTTATTAAGGGCGGCCAAATGCTCGCTGGCTTCTCTTGCATTCAATGCTGCAGGCGGCAACAATATTATCCTCTTTTTGACCAGACAGCATCAGTACGGGCAGCAACAATATCATCCTCTTTATGACAAGACAGCATCAGATACATGGGCTATCCATACAGAGACAGAGGTGCTCTGTTTCATTCGCTCGGATACTTTCTCTGGTGAGATACATTCAGCCTTTTGCAAATTGAACGACAATTATGAAACAAAGAAAGATACATAATTTATTTATATATATAAATATATATACAGTGCCTTGCGAAAGTATTCGGCCCCCTTGAAATGTGCAACCTTTTGCCACATTTCAGGCTTCAAACATAAAGATATAAAACTGTATTTTTTTTGTGAAGAATCAACAACAAGTGGGACACAATCATGAAGTGGAACGACATTTATTGGATATTTCAAACTTTTTTAACAAATCAAAAACTGAAAAATTGGGTGTGCAAAATTATTCAGCCCCTTTACTTTCAGTGCAGCAAATTCTCTCCAGAAGTTCAGTGAGGATCTCTGAATGATCCAATGTTGACCTAAATGACTAATGATGATAAATACAATCCACCTGTGTGTAATCAAGTCTCCGTATAAATGCACCTGCACTGTGATAGTCTCAGAGGTCCGTCAAAAGCTCAGAGAGCATCATTGAAGAACAAGGAACACACCAGGCAGGTCCGAGATACTGTTGTGAAGAAGTTTAAAGCCGGATTTGGATACAAAAAGATTTCCCAAGCTTTAACCAGTTAGAGCTCTAGGGGCACTATTTCATTTTTGGATAAAAAACGTTCCCGTTTTAAGCGCGATATTTTGTCACGAAAAGATGCTCGACTATGCATATTCTGACAGTTTTGGAAAGAAAACACTCTGAAGTTTCAGAATCTGCAAAGATTTTGTCTGTAAGTGCCCCAGAACTCATTCTACAGGCGAAACCAAGATGATGCATCACCCAGGAATTAGCAGAATTTCTGAAGCTCTGTTTTCCATTCTCTCCTTATATGGCTGTGATTGCGCAACGAATGAGCCTACACTTTCTGTCGTTCGCCCAAGGTCTTAGCAGCATTGTGACGTATTTGTAGGCATATCATTGGAAGATTGACCATAAGAGACTACATTTTCCAAGTGTCCGCCTGGTGTCCTGCGTCGAATTCGGTGCGCAATTGCCAGCTGCTTCTACTTTACCATTTGATTCAGGGGAGAAAGCATGTGTCCAAGAACGATGTATCAATGAAGATATATGTGAAAAACACCTTGATGATTGATTCTAAACAACGTTTGCCATGTTTTCAGTCGATATTATGGAGTTAATTTGGAAAAAAGTTTGCGCTTTGAGGACTGAATTTATGGATTTTTTTTGGTAGCCAAATGTGATGTATAAAACGGAGCTATTTCTAATACACAAGGAATCTTTTTGGAAAAACTGAGCATCTGCTATCTAACTGAGAGTATCCTCATTGAAAACATCAGAAGTTCTTCAAAGGTAAATGATTTTATTTGAAGGCTTTTATGTTTTTGTTAATGTTGCGTGCTGGATGCTAACGCTAATGCTAACGCTAAATGCTAACGCGAAATGCTAACTCTAGCTAGCTACTTTTACACAAATTATTGTTTTCCTATGGTTGAGAAGCATATTTTGAAAATCTGAGATGACAGTGTTGTTTACAAAAGGCTAAGCTTGAGAGATGGCATATTTATTTCATTTCATTTGCGATTTTCATAAATAGTTAACGTTGTGTTATGCTAATGAGCTTGCTGATAGATTTACACAATCCTGGATACAGGGGTTTTTTCATAGCTAAACGTGACGCAGAAAACGGAGCGATTTGTCCTAAACAAATAATCTTTCAGGAAAAACTGAACATTTGCTATCTGAGAGTCTCCTCATTGAAAACATCTGAAGTTCTTCAAAGGTAAATTATTTTTTTGAATGCTTTTCTGTTTTTTTGTGTAAATGTTGCCAGCTGAATGCTAATGCTAAATGCTACGTTAGCCATCAATACTGTTACACAAATGCTTGTTTTGCAATGGTTGAGAAGCATATTTTGAAAATCTGAGATGACAGTGTTGTTAACAAAAGGCTAAGCTTGAGAGCTAGCATATTTATTTCATTTCATTTGCGATTTTCATGAATAGTTAACGTTGCGTTATGGTAATGAGCTTGAGTCTGTATTCACGAACCCGGATCCGGGATGGGGAGATCAGAAAGGTTAAACATCCCAAGGAGCACTGTGCAAGCGATAATATTGAAATGGAAGGAGTATCAGACCACTGCAAATCTACCAAGACCTGGCCGTCCCTCTAAACTTTCAGCTCATACAAGGAGAAGACTGATCAGAGATGCAGCCAAGAGGCCCATGATCACTCTGGATGAACTGCAGAGATCTACAGCTGAGGTGGGAGACTCTGTCCATAGGACAACAATCAGTCGTATATTGCACAAATCTGGCCTTTATGGAAGTGTGGCAAGAAGAAAGCCATTTCTTAAAGATATCCATAAAAAGTGGCGTTTAAAGTTTGCCACAAGCCACCTGGGAGACACACCAAACATGTGGAAGAAGGTGCTCTGGTCAGATGAAACCAAAATTGAACTTTTTGGCAACAATGCAAAACGTTATGTTTGGCGTAAAAGCAACACAGCTGAACACACCATCCCCACTGTCAAACATGGTGGTGGCAGCATCATGGTTTGGGCCTGCTTTTCTTCAGCAGGGACAGGGAAGATGGTTAAAATTGATGGGAAGATGGATGGAGCCAAATACAGGACCATTCTGGAAGAAAACCTGATGGAGTCTGCAAAAGACCTGAGACTGGGACGGAGATTTGTCTTCCAACAAGACAATGATCCAAAACATAAAGCAAAATATACAATGGAATGGTTCAAAAATAAACATATCCAGGTGTTAGAATGGCCAAGTCAAAGTCCAGACCTGAATCCAATCGAGAATCTGTGGAAAGAACTGAAAACTGCTGTTCACAAATGCTCTCCATCCAACCTCACTGAGCTCGAGCTGTTTTGCAAGGAGGAATGGGAAAAAAATTCAGCCTCTCGCTGTGCAAAACTGATAGAGACATACCCCAAGCGACTTACAGCTGTAATCGCAGCAAAAGGTGGCGCTACAAAGTATTAACTTAAGGGGGCTGAATAATTTTGCACGCCCAATTTTTCAGTTTTCGATTTGTTAAAAAAGTTTGAAATATCCAATAAATGTCGTTCCACTTCATGATTGTGTCCCACTTGTTGTTGATTCTTCACAAAAAAATACAGTTTTATATCTTTATGTTTGAAGCCTGAAATGTGGCAAAAGGTCGCAAAGTTCAAGGGGGCCGAATACTTTCGCAAGGCACTGTAAATATATATATATATATATATATATATATATATATATAATATATATATATATTAATTTTGGGGGGAAATCCTGGTTTCCTTAGGCATCCATCCAGCCTCAGGACTACCTGGCATGATGACTCCTTGCTGTCCCCAGTCCACCTGGCCGTGCTGCTGCTCCAGTTTCAAATGTTCTGCCTGCGGCTATGGAACCCTGACCTGTTCACCAGACGTGCTACCTGTCCCAGACCTGCTGTTTTCAACTCTCTAGAGACAGCAGGAGCGGTAGAGATACTCTGAATGATCGGCTATGAAAAGCCAACTGACATTTAGTCCTGAGGTGCTGACTTGCTGCACCCTCGACAACTACTGTGATTATTATTATTTGACCATGCTGGTCATTTATGAACATTTTAACATCTTGGCCATGTTCTGTTATAATCTCCACCCGGCACAGCCAGAAGAGGACTGGCCACCCCTCATAGCCTGGTTCCGCTCTAGGTTTCTTCCTAGGTTTTGGCCTTTCTAGGGAGTTTTTCCTAGCCACCGTGCTTCTACACCTGCATTGTTTGGGGTTTTATGCTGGCTTTCTGTACAGCACTTTGAGATATCAGCTGATGTAAGAAGAGCTATATAAATCCATTTGAGTCTACCCCGTCCACTATACAGCACGTAAACACAGGCCGTGTTTCTACCACTTTCCCCAAGTGAATACACGGAAGAAAAGTCTAAATGATAATTATTTATTTTTCACAGAGAAACAGAGAACTGTTTGCTGATTTCCTATGGAGTAACAGGTGGAGAGCCGGCAGTGAGACAGCAGGAGAGAAGAGGTGTGTCCTATAGCTCAGTATCTACACCCACACACACACACACACACACACACACACACATTCACACGCACTGACACTAGGGCTGTGAACATTTAAACAAAATTAGAATCGTTAACGTTTAGAAAAAACGTTTTCCCTTTACAAAACAAAACAAAAGTCACAAAACTACCACTAACAGGTCCCGATCATCATCATAAAGACAAAAATACAAATTATACAAATACCTAATGCAACAATGCTGTAACGCTCAGCACATCATCGTTGTTAACAGTTGAAAAAATGGCAGTGAGACAGGGAAGCAACCGCAGTGAAGTCCTGTATGACAATACTTTGACAAGTTAAACGAGAAGGTGGTGAAATACACAGTGGAACTGAGCTAGAGTGGCAGTACAGGTGCAATACTTAACCATCTAAAAAGGGGGGGCACCGTGAGACCCCGAAACTGTGCAGGCCACTAACAACAGACATTAGACAGGTTCACATAAAAGAAGTGCAAGAAGGGACGGAGTGAAAGAAATCACAGCGCTGATTACAGAAACGATTCCAGTTGATATGCAGCCATTGTCAATGGTAGAGGATGTCGGCTTTACTGCTCTGACGGCACATCTAGAAGAACTAAATTGTACAATGATTGCTCTGCAAGTACAAAGTGCAAGCTCTAAAACAACCCATGCATGGCGTTAAAAACAAATGGTTGGTCTATGAACACGCTGTCATCACATTGATGAGAGGTGGGATATGAAGTCCCATGTACTGAAGACCAGTAGCAGTCAGTGCCGTTTAAGATGATGGATGATTTAAGACTTTTTTTTTCATGAGCATGGCCTTATTTCTATTTTTGCATATTGGATGACTGTCATTCATATTCCATTCACCTAGTTCAATGTAACATCAAAAGGTTTAGGCTACTACATGATACTCAAATTTTCCCTATACCCATCATGAGGGTACTACAATCTAGCATATGAATGAAAGTGTACAACGTAGGCGCACACAGGTCGAGAGAAACATTTGAGATGACAGACAGTGACACATGGACAGACAGTGACACATTCAATACTGCCTTGTCTACAATACCGCCTTACCTGCATCTAGCTTATCTAGGGTGTGATCATTAGTCCAACAGTTGTAAATAAGAGTTTCTATTGGACAAATTCTAGTATTTTTATCCATGTTTCTTTGCTTCCAGAATCGGCGGAATGAATACACCCCTGATCACGAATAAACACAGTTCACATTGTATTCCTTCTCGCCTTTATGCACTCTCCTCCTCTCACCTTTTCTCTTTGTTTGTGGACTTCAATGAACAACACATCAGCTGTATGTGACTAGGCAAAAAAAACATTGCAAGCCAAACCAAACTATATCATAACCACTACATACAGCCCACATCGTTGTCCCCATATTAGCTAAAGTAACATCCTAGTCATCATAGCAAATAGAACTGAGGCAGCAGGTAGCCTAGTGGTCAGAGCGTTGGACTAATAAAAGAAAGGTTGCAAGATCAAAACCCCGAGCTGACAAGGTACAAATCTGTCGCTCTACCCCTGAACAAGGCAGTTAACCCACATTTCCTAGGCCGTCATTTATTGAAAATAAGAATTTGTTCTTAACTGACTTGCCTAGGTAAAAAAAGTAACAATTCCCTGTTTTAGGTCAGTTAGGATCATCACTATATTTTAAGAATGTGAAATGTCAGAATAATAGTAGAGAGAATGATTTATTTCAGCTTTTATTTCTTTCATCACATTCCCAGTGGGTCAGAAGTTTACATACACTCAATTAGTATTTGGTAGCATAGCTTTTAATTTGTTTAACTTGGGTCAAATGTTTCGGGTAGTCTTCCACAAGCTTCCCACAATAATTTTGGCCCATTCCTCCTGACAGAGCTGGTGTAACTGAGCCAGGTTTGTAGGCCTCCTTGCTCGCTCACGCCTTTTCAGTTCTGCCCAAAATGATCTATAGGATTGAGGTCAGGGCTTTGTGATTTCTCCAATACCTTGACTTTGTTGTCCTTAAGCCAATTTGCCACAACGTTGGAAGTATGCTTGGGGTCATTGTCCATTTGGTAGACCCATTTGCGACCAAGATTTTACTTCCCGACGGATGTTTTGAGATGATGCTTCAATATATCCACATAATTTACCTCCCTCATGATGTCATCTATTTTGTGAAGTGCACTAATCCCTCCTGCGGCAAAGCACCCCCACAACATGATGCTGCCACCCGCTTGATTCACGGTTGGGATGGTGTTCTTCGGCTTGCAAGCATCCCCCTTTTTCCTCCAAACATAACAATGGTCATTATGACCAAACAGTTCTATTTTTGTTTCATCAGACCAGAGGACATTTCACCAAAAAGTACGATCTTTGTCCCCATGTTTAGTTCCAAACCGTAGTCTGGCTTTTTTATGGCGGTTTTGGAGCAGTGGTTTCTTCCTTGCTGAGCGGCCTTTCAGGTTATGTCGATATAGGACTCGTTTTACTGTGGATATAGATGCTTTTGTACCTGTTTCCTCCAGCATCTTCACAAAGTCCTTTGCTGTTGTTCTGTGATTGACTTGCACTTTTTGCACTAAAGTATGTTCATCTCTAGGGGACAGAATGCGTCTCCTTCCTGAGCGGTATGACAGCTGGGTGGTCCCATGGTGTTTATACTTGCGTACTATTGTTTGTACAGATGAGCGTGGTACCTTCAGGTACCTTGTACAGATGAATGTGGTACCTTCAGGTTTGGAAATTGCTCCCAAGGATGAACCAGACTTGTGGAGGTCTACAATTATTTTTTCTGAGGTCTTGGCTGATTTCTTTTGATTTACCCATGATGTCAAGAAAAGAGGCACTGAGTTTGAAGGTAGGCCTTGAAATACATCACCAGATACACCTCCAACTGACTCAAATTATGTCAATTAGACTTTAAGAAGCTTCTAAAGCCATGACATCATTTTCGTGAATTTTCCGAGCTGTTTAAAGGCACAGTCAACTTAGTGTATGTAAACTTCTGACCCACTGGAAATGTGATGCCATGAATTAAAAGTGAAATAATCTGTCTGTAAACAGTTGTTGGAAAAAGTAGATGTCCTAACCGATTTGCCAAAACTATAGTTTGTTAACAATACATTTGTGGAGTCGTTGAAAAATGAGTTTTAATGACTCCAACCTAAGTGTATGTAAACTTCCGACTTCAACTGTATGTAGATATCCCATTTAACAAATCACCTGTTTCCAGCTACAATAGTCATTTACAACATTAACAATGTCTACACTGTATTTCTGATCACTCTGATGTTATTATAATGGACAAATAGCTTTTCTACCAAAAACAAGTACATTTCTAAGTGACCCCAAACTTTTGAACGGTACTGTATATATTTTTTAAAGTCAGTTAAGAACAAATTGTTATTTACAATGACGGCCTACCAAAAGGCAAAAGGCCTTCTGTGGGGACGGAGTACTCACCAATCAATGAGAAACTTGACCCTGTCTCTCACTCATAAACTTTGCCAGTCTTGGGGTCAGTGTGGCAACAGCAGTGATCATGCTTTTCTCCAAGTCGAGTCTGTACCTGTTCTTGGTCTTGATTAGAGTGATGGATGAAAATGTCATTTCACATACATATGTAGATCCAAAGGGTAGCAGTTCATTCAGTGCTTGCTTCCCCAAATCAGGATATTCCTTCTCCACATCCCACCAGAACTGTGACCGTCTTGTCTCTGAGTTCCTCATCTTCAGGCCATGGCCTGAGGACACATCCAGAAGATTATCCTGCAGTCTGGTAGGAATGTTGTTGTTGGTACTGTAAGTCATGAAAGGATTTACACACCCAGTCAAGTTTGGCAGACTTGTTTTCAATGTCAGGGAAGTAGGAGTAGAACTCACTGTTGAGATTGGGTAAATGTGAGCTAAATATTTGCACCATAGGAGCTCTGTCAACATCGTATGTAGAAAGGTAGGTGACAAGCTGCTGGAAACAACTTCTATCCCCATCTTCACATTTATTCTCCCATAGTTTGATCTTCTTGATCTTACATGTTTAGAATGTGTGTGTCAAATACAAATTACACCTAGACACTGTTTCCCTAGTAGAGCACACAAAAAACTATACATACCTTGGCCTAAACATCAGAGCCACAGGTAACTTCCACAAAGCTGTGAACGATCTGAGAGACAAGGCAAGAAGGGCATTCTATGCCATCAAAAGGAACATAAGATTCGACATACCAATTAGGATCTGGCTAAAAATACTTGAATCAGTTATAAAACTCATTGCCGTTCATGGTTGTTCTGAGTTCTGGGGTCCGCTCACCAACCAAGAATTCACAAAATGGGACAAACACCAAATTGAGACTCTGCATGCAGAATTCTGCAAAAAGATCATATGTGTACAGCGTAAAACACCAAATAATGCATGCAGAGCAGAATTAGGCCGATACCCACTAATTATCAAAACTCAGAAAAGAGAGTTAAATTCTACAACCACCTAAAAGGAAGCGATTCCCAAACCTTCCATAACAAAGCCAGCACCTACAGAGAGATGAACCTGGAGAAGAGCAAGCTGGACCTGGGGCTCTGTTCACAAACACAAACACACCCCACAGAGCCCTAGGACAGCAACACAATTAGACCCAACCAAATCATGAGAAAACAAAAAGATAAGTAATTGACACGTAAAGAATTCACACAAAAAACAGAGCAAACTAGAATGCTATTTGGCCCTAAACAGAGAGTACACAGTGGCAGAATACCAGACCACTGTGACTGACTGTGACTGACTCGTCGGATATGGCAAGGCTATTACAGACTACAAAGGGAAACCCAGACGCGAGCTGCCCAGTGACGCAAGCCTACCAGACGAGCTAAATGCCTTTTTAAAATGTATTTACATTTATTTAACCAGGTAGGCTAGTTGAGAACAAGTTCTCATTTACAACTGCGACCTGGCCAAGATAAAGCATAGCAGTGTGAACAGACAACAACACAGAGTTACACATGGAGTAAACAATAAACAAGTCAATAACACAGTAAGAAAAAAAAGAGTCTATATACATTGTGTGCAAAAGGCATGAGGAGGTAGGCGAATAATTACAATTTAGCAGATTAACACAGAGGTGATAAATGATCAGATGGTCATGTGCAGGTAGAGTGTGCAAAAGAGCAGAAAAGTAAATAAATAAAAACAGTATGGGGATGAGGTAGGTAAATTGGGTGGGCTATTTACCGATGGACTATTACAGCTGCAGCGATCGGTTAGCTGCTCAGATAGCAGATGTTTAAAGTTGGTGAGGGAGATAAAAGTCTCCAACTTCAGCGATTTTTGCAATTCGTTCCAGTCACAGGCAGCAGAGAACTGGAAGGAAAGGCGGCCAAATGAGGTGTTGGCTTTAGGGATGATCAGTGAGATACACCTGCTGGAGCGCGTGCTACAGGTGGATGTTGCCATCGTGACCAGTGAACTGAGATAAGGCGGAGCTTAGCATGGACTTGTAGATGACCTGGAGCCAGTGGGTCTGGCGACGAATATGTAGCGAGGGCCAGCCGACTAGAGCATACAGGTCGCAGTGGTGGGTGGTATAAGGTGCTTTAGTAACAAAACGGATGGCACTGTGATAAACTGCATCCAGTTTGCTGAGTAGAGTATCGGAAGCTATTTTGTAGATGACATCGCCGAAGTCGAGGATCGGTAGGATAGTCAGTTTTACTAGGGTAAGTTTGGCGGCGTGAGTGAAGGAGGCTTTGTTGCGAAATAGAAAGCCGACTCAAGATTTGATTTTAGATTGGAGATGTTTGATATGAGTCTGGAAGGAGAGTTTACAGTCTAGCCAGACACCTAGGTACTTATAAATGTCCACATATTCTAGGTCGAAACCATCCAGGGTGGTGATGCTAGTCGGGTGTGCGGGTGCAAGCAGCGAGCGGTTGAAAAGCATGCATTTGGTTTTACTAGTATTTAAGAGCAGTTGGAGGCCACGGAAGGAGTGTTGTATGGCATTGAAGCTCGTTTGGAGGTTAAATAGCACAGTGTCCAAGGAAGGGCCAGAAGTATACAGAATGGTGTCATCTGCGTAGAGGTGGATCAGGGAATCGCCCGCAGCACGAGCAACATCATTGATATATACAGAGAAAAGAGTCGGCCTGAGAATAGAACCCTGTGTCACCCCCATAGAGACTTTATGCTCGCTACGAGGCAAGCAACACTGAAGCATGTAATGAGAGCACCAGCTGTTCTGGATGACTGTGTGATAATGCTCTCGGTAGCCGATGAGAACAAAACATTTAAACAGGTCAACATTCACAAAGCCACTGGGCCAGACGGATTACCAGGACGTGTACTCAAAGCATGCGCGGACCAACTGTCAAGTGTCTTCACTGACATTTTCAACCTCTCCCTGACCGAGTCTGTAATACCTACACGTTTCAAGCAGACCACCATAGTACCTGTGCCCAAGGAAGTGAAGGTAACATTCAACACCATAGTGCCCACAAAGCTCATCACTAAGCTAAGGACACTGGGACTAAACACCCCCCTCTGCAACTGGATCCTGGACTTCCTGACGGGCCGATCCCAGGTGGTAAGAATAGGCAACAACACAGGGGCCCCTCAGGGGTGTGTACTTAGTTCCCTTCTGTATTCCCTGTTTACACATGACTGCGTGGCCAAACATGATTCCAACACCATCATTAAGTTTGCTCAAGACACAAAAGTGGTAGGCCTGATCACCGACAATGATGAGACGGCCTATGGGGATGAGGTCAGAGAACCGGCAGTGTGGTGCAAGGACAACAACCTCTCCCTCAATGTGAGCAAGACAAAGGAGATGATCGTGGACTACAGGAAAAGGCGGGCCAAACAGGCACCCATTAACATCGACGGGGCTGTAGTGGAGCAGGTCTAGAGTTTCAAGTTCCTTGGTGTCCACATCACCAACGAACTATCCAAACATACCAAGACAGTCATGAAGAGGGCACAACAAAATATTTTTTCCCTCAGGAGACTGAAAAGATTTGGCATGGGTCCCCAGATCCTCAAAAGGTTCTACAGCTGCACAATCGAGAGCATCCTGACCGGTTGCATCACCGCCTGGTATGGCAACTGCTCGGCAGCTGACCGTAAGGGGCTACAGAGGGTAGTGCGAACGGCCCAGTACATCACTGGGGCCAAGTTTCCTTCCATCCAGGACCTATATAATAGGTGGTGTCAGAGGAAAGCCCATAAAATTGTCAGAGACTCCAGTCATGTTATAGACTGCTTTCTCTGCTACCGCACAGAAAGCGGTACCGGAGAGCCAACTCTAGGACCAAAAGGCTCCTCAACAGCTTCTTTCCCCAAACCATTAAGATTGCTAAACAATTCATAAAAATCGCAACCGGACAATTTACATTGACCCCCCCCCCCCACACTTTTGTACACTTCTGCAACTCGCTGTATGTTTGTTACCTATGCATAGTCCCTTTGCCCCCACCTACATGTACAGATTACCTCAACAAGCCTGTACCCCTGCACACTGACTCGGTACCGGTGCCCCCTGTATATAGCCTTGTTATTCTTATTGTGTTACTTTTAATTATGACTTTTTATTTTAGCCTACTTGGTAAATACTTTCTTCTTCTTGAACTGCACTGTTGGTTAAGGGCTTGTAAGTAAGCATTTAACGGTAAAGTCTACACTTCTTGTATTTGGTCCATGTGGCAAATAAAGTTAGATTTTATTTTATTTGACCGACAAGCTTTGACTATGTACAGACTCAGTGAGCATAGCCTTGCTATTGAGAAAAGCCGCCATAGGCGGTTCTGGCTCTAAAGAGAAAACAGGCTATGTGCACAATGCCCAAAAATGAGGTGGAAACTGAGCTGCACTTCCAAACCTCCTGCCAAATATATGACCATTTTAGAGACACATATTTCCCTCAGATTACACAGATGCACAAAGAATTTGAAAACAAACCCAATTTTGATAAACTCAAATATCTACTGGGTGAAATACCATAGTATGCCATCACAGCAGAAATATTTGTGACCTGTTGCCATAAGAAAAGGGCAACCAGTGAAGAACAAACACCATTGTAAATACAACCCATATTTATGTTAATTTATTTTCCATTTTGTACTTTAACTATTTGCACATCGTTACAACACTGTATATTGACATAATATTATTTTGGAACTTCTGAGTGTAATGTTTACTGTTCATTTTATTGTTTATTTCACTTTTGTTTGTTATCTCCTTCACTTGATTTGGCAATGTTAACATATGTTTCCCATGCCAATAAAGCCCTTGAATTGAGAGAGAGAGAGAGAGAGAGAGAGAACAGAGCCACAGCCCACTCTTCAACCAGAACCACAGCCAACACTTCAACCCACTCTTCAAACAAAACGGAACCACAGCCCATTCTTCAGTCAGAACAGAACCACAGCCCACTCTTCAGTCAGAACAGAACCACAGCCCACTCTTCAGTCAGAACAGAACAGAAGCACCAGGCACATTAAGTGGAAGGGGGGCGGCGGGTGAGTATGTGACGCCACAGGTAACCGAGTGGAACGTGATGGTCGGTTTAGTGACGTGTCCCTGAACAGGAGGATAATCGGGAAACTACAGAAAATGTAACAGAGCAAATCTCTGTGTTTCTCTCTCTCTCTTTTTCTTTCTCTCTCCCCATCTCTGCCTTTCTCCCTCTCTCTCACTGTTTTTATATCCCTCTCTCTCTCTCTTTTTCTTTCTCTCTCCCCATCTCTGCCTTTCTCCCTCTCTCTCACTGTCTTTATATCCCTCTCTCTCTCTCTTTTTCTTTCTCTCTCCCCATCTCTGCCTTTCTCCCTCTCTCTCACTGTCTTTCTATCCCTCTCTCTCTCTCTCTTTTTCTTTCTCTCTCCCCATCTCTGCCTTTCTCCCTCTCTCTCACTGTCTTTATATCCCTCTCTCTCTCTCTTTTTCTTTCTCTCTCCCCATCTCTGCCTTTCTCCCTCTCACTCACTGTCTTTCTATCCCTCTCTCTCTCTCTCCTTTCCTCTCTCTCTCTCTCTCTCTCTCTCTCCTTCCCTCTCTCTTTCCATGCGTGACAACAGCGCTGCCTG